>NC_056745.1:1547326603-1547469103 GCF_019279795.1 Protopterus annectens | reverse complement strand
ACAGGTATGTCACCTGGAACAACAGTCTTTCCACTGTTAACCCCCCTCATAGCTATCCTTACATTCTCCTTGATAATCTGTTGCACTTCCTGATTAACCATACCCACCTCAGCCAATCTACCCTCCCTCCCCCATTTTCCTCATGGAAGAGGCCATCAAAGTGATGTTTCCATATGTTCTAAACACACTCCTAGCTTGTATGTTTCACCCATATTCCTTTATCACCCTTTTGTGCTGCACATCCTCCCTAGCTATGTGCCTCTGTCTAGCCAATAGCTACAGGCCCTATACACCATCCGTGCTGTCCAACATTTCATGCAACCCCAGACTCCACATCTTTATGTCAGAATCCACATCCATAGCCATGTCCAACACTCTCTTTGCCATGCACCCCATCTCTTTATAATCATGTCTACTCTCTACATCTGTCTGTCAATCCCACTTCTTCTTTGACACCTTTCTCTGCATACTTCCCTGTACTTCTTCATTCCACCACTACGTGTGTAGGAGCAGTCACCATCTGGGCAGCATGTCAACCTGTGTCTGATGAGCATAGTAAGTCACAGGTGCATTAATGTAATGCTGAGTATGAGTACAAACTGGACACATCCACTGAGGGCAACTGGAAGGCCATCTCCACATATGTCTGTGGTCTCACAAGCAACTATCCAACCCACCCTATAATGGAGGTCAGCCGCAGCACATACACACACACCATAGCTACAGATGACCAACTTCAGACATGTTTAGGACAAACATCACCCCCCTGGCTCAAGATCAGTATAGAAGGATATGCACACCACATGCACCCCTACCCTCACCATTAATCAGGTGCAAACTGCCTACTTACACATACTGCTATGCATGTCCATACAATTCTGCTAGGTACTGGAGTATTATTTGATGTAATGCTGTGGCTACTTATACTCATTACTAGTGAGCTGTCCTAATCAGGTGCAAACTGCCTACTTACACATACTGCTATGCATGTCCATACAATTCTGCTAGGTACTGGAGTATTATTTGATGTAATGCTGTGGCTACTTATACTCATTACTAGTGAGCTGTCTCTGTAAAGAACTATGGACAATGTCTGATGTCCTGTGATGTGTTTTCCCTGTTTATGTCTTTCAGGTGTGATGCAGAGGCTTCCAGCCTATGATGTCCAGGAGACAGCAACCATAACTGAGGCCATCCTGGAACACTATCACATCCTCTTCAGTCGGGGTCGCCAACACCAGCGGGAGAGGACAGCCCTCTGGGAAGACCTCACACAGAGAGTTAACAACTTGGGGAACCGTGGCGGCATGTACGAACTGGTCAGGCACAGAGCAACTGACCAGATTTGGCATGCATGGCAACAGGCTGCTGCAGTGGCGAGGGACCATTCCGCTACTGGTGGGGGGCCATCCAGAGAGGCCCCACTTACAGCAATGGAGGAGCTCCTTGCCAGCATGTATATATGTATGGAGATGCATATATGTGGACAAATCTATACAAAACCTCAGCTTTGGCCGGCTAAGATTTAGCTGTATTCAACTGGACGTATAAGATAATTTAAGTACCTTTATCTGCACTTTTTTCAAATAATACAGTATTTAAATTGATTTAATTGTGTTGCATGAATATTAACTGAACTGGAAGTTTTGACTCTGTTCTTCAGTTAGTGCTTGCTTGAATTTTATTATCTGTTAGTAATTGCAGGTGTGGGGTAGCCACATTCTTTGATTTCCTGTCATTGCCTATTTAAGTGGTACAGTTTGAAATATTTTCTGCTTAAAAACCTCAGGTTTGGCTGGCTAAGATCTAGCTGTATTCAACTGGACGTATAAGAGAATTTAAGTACCTTTATCTGCACTTTTTTCAAATAATACAGTATTTAAACTGATTTAGTTGTGTTGCATGAATATTAACTGAACTGGAAATTTTGACTCTGTTCTTCAGTTAGTGCTTGCTTGAATTTTATTATCTGTTAGTAATTGCAGGTGTGGGGGTAGCCACATTCTTTGATTTCCTGTCATTGCCTATTTAAGTGGTAGAGTTTGAAATATTTTCTGCTTAAAAACCTCAGCTTTGTCCGGCTAAGATCTAGTTGTATTCAACTGGACATAAAAGAGAATGTAAGTACCTTTATCTGCACTTTTTTTCAAATAATACAGTATTTAAATTGATTTAATTGTGTTGCATGAATATTAACTGAACTGGAAGTTTTAACTCTGTTCTTCAGTCTTAGTGGCTTTGAAACTGCCCACCCCTCTTGTAAATTTGTGTTTGGATACTCCTTCTGGGCCCATCTCATTTGTTCACTCAACTGAGTGCAGTGAGATCATATTCTGATTTCAGGCACTCCTACTGTGTACAAAGAGAGCATCTGGGAAAGAGAACAAAAAAAAATTAAACTTGTTTCCAGCCTTTCCTGTTAAGTGGTCTAGACTGTTTGTAGGCTTCTGAGCCCCCAAGCCCTTCTGTGTTGGAGGGAAGCCTTTTAGCTTAGTTTTGTTTCTTATAACTAGCCAGTTTTCTAGTTTCAGCACTCAAATCTGTTTCTTTGAACTCAGCACTTGTTCAGAACTCATTGTAAGCACTACATAAGCTGCAAATTACTACAGCACTCAACTTTCCTCACTTGTTTAGTGGAAAGCAGTTTTTAGTACTTAATAAATAAGCACTTATCCAGGCATGTCTAAGGGTCAGCTCCCAGTGATTTCTCCTGTCTACCTAATGAATCTGGGCATCTTGGGGCAATGCAGCAATTGCCTCATGTACACAGACAACCGTCTCCTCCTCCTACCACCCAACACTACAACCTGTGAGAGATGCACTTATATAGCCAAACTGGAAGCAAAGCTCTCTTCACCCAAGACTGGACTAGACAGTCAAGAGGAGAAGGTAAACATTTCACCACACCACACTCATCACATAGTCCCTCAAAACCTACACCACCAAAACACACACATAGAAACACAAAACTCACACCTACACTCATGGAGGCTCTCAATAAAAACCTGTTCAAGCATCAGGGACATCTAAAGCATAAACGCAAGCAAACTCCACCCCCAACACAACCCAAATGACACATAGCCCACAAACTCAGTGTGCCACTCAACCACAGCCCATAAGGCATACCAACGTACCCAACACTCTAGTCATAGGTGACTCTATAGTCAGGCACACTGATGTTCCACTCACTAGACTAAACAAGGAGAAAGTTGCTGGCAGCTGCCTGTCAGGTGCCAGGATCCGCCACATAACGCATGCACTCAGGTCACTCCACAATAAGTACAAATATGACACTGTCATTGTCCATGTTGGTATGAATGACCTGAGACGTACCTCCCTGGACTACATGAAAAGAGACATGGAGGAGCTCTCCGATCTTGTATCCCAGGCAGGTATGACCCTAACCCTGAGTAGCATCCTGCCATCACCCAGAAAGATACCACAGTACAAGGACAAAATGATTGACTTCAACAATTGGCTAAGCTTCTGGTGTCATTCTAAGGGGATCCAGTATTTGCCTGGGACGACATGATCGACAGACCACGATGCTTTGCCAGAGATGGCCTGCACCTGTCACCCTTAGGATTCTGGATACTGGCTAAGGCTCTTGCCACCCATATAGTGCCTTTTTTAGGCAAGGTTCAAATGACAAATTCACCACTGTAACAGGTACAAGCAAACAAAATCTGAGAGTAATGCTACTCATTGCTAGAAGTCTAAACCTCAAAATGCACTCACTCGAGGCACTCCTTAAAATGGAGAACATTGACATCTGTGCAGTGACAGAGACCTGGTTCAAAGCTCCAGAGAGAACACCTGCATTACCAGGCTACAATTCATACCACACCTTTCAGCCACCTAACCCAGAATGAAGCACTTAAGGCGGAGGCGTGTCCATATTCATTAAGGATATACACACCTCCAGGCTAGTTGCACAGCATAATGCATCCGAGATTATCCAAGTGCAACTAACTCTGGGCAAGACTGCAATCCAAATTGTAGCTTGCTACAGACCCCCCACCATGCCCCAGGACTCACACTCCTCATTTCTTGATACACTGGAAAGTATTAGGGTACAACCCAACACCCTAATAATGGGCAATTTCAACTACCCCACCATTAACTAGGAAAACTACTCATGTACCAACTCTTTTGCTTAACGTTTTCTAGAATTCGTAAATTCCAACACCTTGGATCAACTTATTCACACCCCCACCAGGGGCAGCAGTATCCTAGACCTGGTCATTACCAACATGGGAAACCGGTGTTCCACACCAGAGGTCAATTCCTCATTGGTCAGATCCGACCACAAGCTAATCAGCCTAGACATCCACATCCCAACCCACCCCCAATTAGGGAAACCATCATAAAAAACTTCTCCAAAGCCAGCTTCACACTTCTTAAGACAGAAGTGGCAAACTTCATGACACCCATGCAGACAGACAATAGTGGTATGACTGCCGAATCCTACACAAATGCACTTTATAAGCACTTACACGAGTGCATGGATCATGCTATCCCTAATAGAACCAAGATGTTATCCTCCAAAAATAGGAAGCCAATCTGGTGGTCCTCTGCCATAAACAAACTCTACAACAGAAGAAAAAAACTGTTGCAAAAAAGAGTAAAATCCCATGACTGGAGGAACTCCCTGGTCAACCTCAGTAAGAAGCTGAGATCCCTCATAAAATCTTCCAAAGCTAGTTATGAAAACAAAATTGCCACTGACTCTAAAGACAACCACAAAGCATTCTATAGCTATGTCAAGAATTTAAATGGGAACACTCAGATCTGCTCTGAGTTACAGCACAATGGCACTAAATATACAAAACCAACTGATATTGCCAACATCCTAGCAGATAGGTTCAGTGCTATCTTTACCCCCCTCTCACCCCCTAGAGGGCCCATCTCTATACCAGAAGAATGCAAAGTTCCTATAATCACGGCTGCACAGGTAAAAAACACACTCTCCAAAGCCAAGAACACAGCATCCATGGGACCTGACAATATCCCAGGCTACGTTCTACATGAACTACAGAATGAACTGGCACCCTACCTAAGTACCATGTTCAATCATAGCCTTACCTCAGGCTTTGTGCCCACTGAATGGCGCACTGTGACGGTTATCCCACTCTACAAAGGGGGAGCCATGATGGACCCTGGGAACTACCGCCCCATTAGCCTGACGAGCCTGGTCTGCAAGGCCATGGAACGTATCATCGTGGAACTCATAAACAAAGACATTGGTAATCTCCAAACTCTGGACCCTACCCAGTTTGGATTTGTAAAAGGCAGATCATGTCTCCTAAACCTGATTGACTTCTTTGAAGCAGTCACCAAAGCCATAGATGAGGGTAAAATGGTTCACACAGCTTATCTAGATCTCGCCAAGGCTTTCAACACCACCCCCCACTCTGGAATTATAGATAAGCTCACTAAACTAGGTATAAATCCCTATGTCACAAGATGGGTTGCCAACTGGCTCACAGACAGAATCCACACTGTGAAAGTAGCCAATTCCAAATCCGAAATCAGACCAGTGACAAGTGGAGTACCACAGGGTTCAGTCCTGGGTCCTCTCCTGTTTGGTATCTACTTCTCTGAAGTGCAGGCCAACACAGAAGGTCTTTGGCTAACAAAGTTTGCAGATGACTGCAAACTAGGAGCCATAATCATAACTCCTAACGATGTGGACAAACTACAAAAGGGCCTCACTGAGACAGATACCTGGTGTCAAAGCCATGGCCTGAAGCTCAATGCCAAAAAGTGTATTGTCATCCCCTTTGGTAAAATTTCTGTACCCATGAACTACCACATAGCTGGTAGTCTACTTAATGCCAAAAATGTGATAAAAGACCTTGGGACACAGGTGGACAGTAGTCTCTCCTTTGATAATCACATTGCCACAGTGGTCAGGAAATCCTTCTACGTGGCTCATCTCATCACAAAAGGATTCTCATCCAGAAAAAAAGAGGTCATTGTTCCCCTCTACTCATCACTCATTAGACCCATTATAGAGTACAATGCCCCTTTTGGTATGTACCTCACAAGACATCTACAACAAATGGAAAGACCACATAAATACCTCACAAAGAGGATTACTAGCCTCAAACAGATGCCCTATGCAGACCGTCTCAAAAAACTACAGCTTTACTCCATTGCATATTGCCTACTCAGGGGAGATCTCTGCCTAACATACAAAGCTATGTCAAACCCAGAGCTGTTGGACATGCTCCACTTAAAGAAATCCCAATCCCTCCGAGCTACACGCTCTAGGGACCTAAACCTTGTCACCACAATAAACAGAACATGCTGGAGGGATAGATTCCTGTCCCAGAGACTACCCATACTCTGGAACAGACTACCTATCTATGTCAAACAGAGCTCCTCATTAGCACCCTTCAAGAAAAATCTTGATGATTGGATGGGAAATGGGAAATTCACCCCGGGGATCACTTCTGTGGCTCTGATCGACAGGGGCACAGGAAAATAATTTTCTTGGGTGGCGAAAGCCAGGGTACATTTTTTGGCTAGGCTTGTATGGGTCCTAGGGCCAATAGCCTAGTACCTACCTATAAGAACATGACTGATTCAACACTATTATCACTTACAATTACTATTCAGTATGTGAACAACTGCTTTGACTACTACAGTTCTTTAGTACTTGTAAGTGATAATAGTGTTGAATCAGTCATGTTCTTATAGGTAGGTACTAGGCTATTGACCCTAGGGCCTATACAAGCCCAGCCAAAAAGGTACCCTGGCTTTTGCCACCCAAGAAAATTATTTTCCTGTGCCACTGTCGAGCATAGCCACAGAAGTGATCCCCTGGGTGAATTTCCTATTTCATTTAGGATACATATTATATATGTATACACACACACACACACATATATATATATGTGTGTGTGTGTGTGTGTGTGTGTGTGTGTGTGTGTGTGTGTGTGTGTGTGTATCTGTGTGTATATGTATATATATATATATATATATATATATATATATATATATATATATATATATATATATATATATATATATATATATATGTGTGTGTGTGTGTGTGTGTGTATTATGTATATATAACATATGCCCATGACATGTAGTGGAGTCATCCCTCAGCACTATAACTCTCAACCTCTTAGTGCAAGGGAACGTAATGTATTTATTGCAGTTAGAAATGTAGAATGTTGCTACAGTGACAGAGGCTGTGTCAACACACATGTTGTGAAGGAAGGCTCTGCTGAAACTGACATGTACACCATCAGTTACTGACAGACATCATAAAATCATCATAGTGAAGTACCACACAAATCACAGTAATGATCCTGTGGATGACAGAAGAAATATGCGCAATAAACATGGACAGTCTGAAACAAGCTGGTCAGTTAGGATGTTTACACAGAACTCCTTAGTTAAAGAAATGTTGAACAAGCCTGACAAAGGGGATGTTTAAAGCCATGAAAATGGGGATATATAACACATACTGGACTAGATAAGCTCACACACCCTCCTGTCTGTCCTAACCATATTAACTGGTGAAGCAAAGGTCCCAAGCCACATACGTCCCACTAGTTGGTGACATACATCTTCACAGCAGCCCACTGCTTTGTCAGAAATACACAACATGTATGGTGGCCAGGCAACAGTACATCTGCCAAATATCTGGACATAACATCACACTAGGGTAAATACACTGAGCTGATAGGCATGCCACCAAGCACTGTCTACACTACAGGCAGACTGGCACAACACTAACCCAATTTACCTATGGAGGAATACACATGTAATTGCAAATATAGCAGGCACTACAGGTGTATAACAGTACAGAGTAACAGACACCAGTGTGAAAGTGCATACCCAGAACCAATCTCAGCACAGCCACAGACACATAATGGTAAGCCTAATTAATAGTACAGTATATGGACTGTGTGAACAACAGTCATCATCATGTTTGCCACTCACACACTAACCCTACATATACTGGCCCAATTCAAAGTGTAGTCAGATGCCTGACTGAGGTATGGGACATGTCTCAGTCTGGCCCTACAAATATATGGGCTGATAGGGTATCAGAAGCTGGAACAGCATGCAACATTGGATAGAACAGGACCAAGAACACTGACCTCAACCCCAGTCTGTACACAGGTCAAGTAACATAATCACAATACACAGCTACATAATATGGACACTCTGTCAACAATCACCATAAGTACACAAACCTCACTACTGTACAGACTACAACAGAATGTCCAGGTTTTGTCCTCAGATATTAGGCCTCCAAAACATTACATGTCTGGCAGTCTGATATTTCACTGACTTGATGCTGCATGACATATGAACAAAGGGTGTCAGACTTGGGGGACAGAAACAGAAGCACAGGGCCAGTATTGACATATTGCAGTTATAAACTGAGAACATTGCTGGTGTAACATGGTTTGTTGTGACATATCTCTTCTGAGGGATATGAAGTCAGTAACACACATGGATGTTACCATTTACTGACTACAATCAACAGAGTATGCTACTAGATTTATAAAGACAGATAATGTGTGAGTGACACACCAAATCTAAGACTCCAAACTATAGCAAGTCTGCAGATAGCCCTACAGGTGAGAGTTTTCTCAACCTCATAACACTGTCATGACAGACTTTAAATCAAGCAGAACAGCCATATCCACAAAAACCCTGTTAAACCAACATTACTTCAAATGTAGAACAGCAACACTTACATTCTGTCTCCATGTCTGAAACATCTCCCTCCAGTTTGTTGACCTGTCTCCACAGTGTTTGTTGTAAGAGGTATTTCCAGCTACCCTCTGTGATGCTGTTTGTCACACACCCACATGAAGTCCTGCTTACAGTGAAGGAGAAGGGCCAACACCCACTTGCAGTGCTTACTTATAGGAGTGAGTTTCCATACAATTGACTATAGGAATGATACCAGCGCTGTTCCACATGCAGTTAACAGGTGGAGGACTCCAATTCATGCACAGGCCATCAGCTGATCATGACTATTACCTTCCAATGTTAAGCTCCTGCCTATGCAAAACAAATTAATTTTTCCACATCTACCACGGGGGAGGGGAGAGAGAGAGAGAGAGAGAGAGAGAGAGAGAGAGAGGGAAAGAAAGAAAGGACGAGAGAAAGAGACAAGCATGTTTGTGCATGATCTGTGGGTGGAGAGAGATCTCTGGGTATTATAATGCTTGCTTATATATACATTTATAGCTGTGGATTGTCTGCAACAACCTCTACAGTGTTTGACAACTGTTGGTCATGTAATGTGACATTGGGAAGTATGTGTTCTCAATATGAAAATGTAGCAAAACCCACCCTGCGATGGATCCTGTTATTATACAATCACCCCAACACCCACACAGGATAATTCTGACATGCACACACACACACACACACACACACACACACACACACACACACACACACACACACACACACACACACACACACACACACTTTCCAGTAATGTGTTTCAAACCCCTACCTACCTATGTTTTGGTACTACAGTGTTACGCAGTTATTGCAGGTGCCATGGAGCTTATACGTTGGAGAGCTGTCCAAAGGTATCTTTGAAGGTGAGTGACATCAGCTGCAGTACTAAAGGAGGGGCGAGGGAAGTGTGAATGACCACAAAATCAGATGTCAACAAAGACACACCCAAACATTATCACAGTTGCCAGGATTAGGATTAGAACTCCTACCTAACTAGTTTGTTATACTCAGATATTACGCAATCACAAGCGCCACAGAGCTTATATATTGAAAACCTGTCCAAAGGTATCTTTGAAGGTGAGTGACATCAGCTGCAGTGCTAAAGGATGGGTTAGGGAAGTGTAAGAAGTTTGATTTACCACAAAATCAGGTGTCAACAAAAACACACACACTCTCACACACATTATCACAGTTGCCAGGACCAGAATTAGAACTCCTACCTAACTAGTTTGCTACACTATGGTATTACACAGTTATCGCAAGCACCACAGAGCTTATATGTTGAAGAGTTGTTCAAAGGTATCTTTGAAGGTGAGTGACATCAGCTGCAGTGCTAAAGCAGGGGTGAGGGAAGTGTAGGAAGTGTGACTGACCACAAAATCAGGTGTCAACAAAGTCACACACACTCACACACAAACACACACATTATCACAGCTGCCAGGACCAGGATTAGAACTCCTACCTAACTAGTTTGCTACACTATTGTATTACACAGTTATCATGAGCACCATGGAGCTTATAGCACTGAGAGTTGGCCAAAGGGTTATTTCAAGGTGAGTGACATCAGCAGGCATGTTAAAGTAGGCCAATGGCAGGTGTAGTTGTGTGAATGGCCTCAAAATTATTCATCTCCACACACACACACACACACACACACACACACACACACACACACACACACACACTTGCCAAGACCATCATTAGAACTCCTACCTAACTCCTTTGCAACATTACATTATGAGCGCCGTGGAGTTTATAAGTTTGAGACTGGGCCAAAGGGTTATTTCAAGGTGACTGGCATCAGCAGGCATGCTAAAGCAGGTGTAGTTGTGTGAATGGCCTCAAAATTATTCATCTCCAAACACACTTGCCAGGACCAGAATTAGAATGAGGCTATATCATGAAATCGACATCTTAAAATGTCGACTCTCAGTTGTTTGATACGAAATTGTCGAACTCCAACTTTCCCGAATGACCAAATCACCAATTTCTTTCCAATGGAAAGAAATCGGTTGGCTGTTTTGTTACACCTGCCCTTTCCCTGACTGTAGTGCAGTCTTGGAGTTAGAATATTTAGATGGGGGTGTGGGGGGCACAGCCCCCATGTTGGGGGGTGCAGGAGCAAAGCCCCCCACTTAAATATGTTTTATTTGGTGTTGGTGTTTGGCATTGGAAATAAATTGGTGATTTGGCCATTCAGAAAAGTTGGTGTTCGACATTTTCGTGTCGAACAACTGAGAGTCGACATTTTAAGATGTCGTTCTCATAATATAGATCCAATTAGAACTTGCTACTTTGCTACACTACAGTATTATGCATTTATCACGAGGGCCACAGAGCTTATAGGGCTGAGACTTGACTTATGGTTTATTTCAAGGTGACTGACATTAGCAGGAGTGCTAACATGGGCAATGAGAAGTGCAGTGTGTGTGAATGGGCCATAAATCATTCATCTGGAAACACACACACACACATTCATAGTCACAGACAACTTTACATTTGATAGGACTGAGTATACATATGGTACATGAATACTGATTGTAGTATCATGCTACACAGTTATCACAAGCACCACAGACACTATAGGACTGAGGGCTACCAGAAGGAATGTGTACAGTGATTGACATCAACACATCATGTGATATCAGCCAATTGGATGTGTAATGGGTGGGACAGGCCTCATAATGGAATTCTCTCTGTCACTGTCTATCTCTCTCTTTCTTCCTCACATCTGTGTGTGTGTGTATGTTTGAAATATTAGTGTGTTGGCCTTGGATATGTGTGAGTATTCCTATCCAATGTGTGTGCAGCATGAATGGTATACAATTTGGTGTGTGTGCACAGACATCTGTGAATGACAGATATGTATAGTCCACTGTGTTGTCAGACATGGGCTTCATTTCTCTAAGTGTAGGAGCATGCCCATTATGACCTTCTGTATTGAGAGTGTGAATCCATTCCAGATAGGGTTGTACTCCAGTCCTGGGTTTGGTGTTCTACATATACAGTTAGCAATCTGTTTCTGCAGGATATCTGTAGATCGGTTGACAATATGGAGTCACAATGGGCAACAGATAGGTGGATACTGTAACAATTGCTGTCTGTTCTGCTTCTGTTACATGGTTGGTATTAGCAGAGACATTCAGACATATGTACTGTTTTACAGTCTGATGTTTTATGTCATCAGCTACTGAGAGATATAATATTTGCTCAGTTATTTACTGGGAAATACAAGATGAATGAAGTTGAGTCCAGTATTGTGGTCCACAGCCTACACATTCTTGCACACTCCTGCCATTCTGGAGGGGTAGCTACAGACACTTGCTGATGGGTCTGTGTAAATGGTCCAGCATCTTGGTACTACAGTGTTTGAGGATCCCCTTCTTGTACATATAGTGACTTAACCGAATGGCCATATCCTGCTGTGCCATACCTCTCAGCTGTACAGATTCACCCAGGTTATCCAGAGGTTTATGAGCAGGTTTGTAGCCACCCATTACTGGGTTTGCAGGCAGGGGTAGTATGGGCACACATCAGAGTTTCAGACTTCACACATTCCATGACGTCCATGCGTCTACACCCCCCACTCTGTTATTCTATCCTCTTCCTAACATTATGCGAGTAATATCTGAGAAGTATCATTATAGTTGATCCTTCATCCCAGCGGTATTTATGGATTGGTGCACAGTTCATGCAGTGGGACATGGGGGGCATGCTACTGGGATTTGTCAACATGGCCTTGCATTTGTGTTCTGTTGACTGTGTTAGGTTGTTAGTTGTGATCTCATGTGATACCATACATTGACACTATGGGTGGGGCACAACCCTTTGACAGAGGACTGTAGGCCGTTTGGTAGTGATGCAGGACATCTGTAGCAGGCCACTGCATTCTGTCACGTCTACATTCCCAGGCTGCGAGCCAGTGGATTCCCCTGGGGTGACAGGGTAAGTCTGCAAGGTGTTAATGGCAATATTCCATATTGATCCTTTCATCTGGATGCAGGCAAGATGCTGCTTACAGCTAAGGACACACCTGCATAGGACAGCTCTTCAGCATGCTGCATTCTATGGGTATTCCCATACAGAAGTGGAGTCATACTGTACTCATTCCCAACAGCAAGGATATGACCAGTGATAAACCTGTGGCTGATGGTGGGGTGAGCTGAGTGCATGTGTGATATGGAAGCTACTTGCAACTGATTCACAGATATACCTGGGACATTCCCCTTATGCTGCCTTGTGCGGGACATAGGCCATCTCTCATTACTTCATAACTGTGCCTTTTGTGGTCTGCCAGTGATTGGCCAGACTACCACACTATTCCATACTACAAGGACAACTAATGTGCTGCTAACCTGTCTGTACAATTCCAATGTTGTGTGCAGCTGACAGTTAAGTTTTATACACTCTGTCTAGGGTACTTCCACCTGTGTGCTGTGTACATGTATGGGCCCACATTCATGGCATGTCCATCTTTCAGATGGTGACAGATATTAACATATGGACAGTAAGTATGGATGACTGCTGACATGGGTATTGCTGAGAAGCATTGCGTTTGGCACTGCAGTTGTCGGAACATGGCCCTGTCAACTACAGTATTGCCCAATAGGCCACCAAGACACAACCCTCCATGCCTACATGCTGACCACTTCCAAACAATATTGAACACACAACCTAACACACAGACCCTTGCATATTGTACACATGCAAAAATCTATCATGTAGATTGGGCCAGCTCAGGTAATCTGTGCTCCACTGATACTACTCCTCACACTTACATGTTACTGCATTTCTACATAGGATTGTGGGGGAGGGGCACACTATCCTGTAGATTGGGCCAGCTCAGGTAATCTGTGCTCCACTGATACTACTCCTCGCACTTACATGTTGCTGTATTTCTGCATAGGATTGTGGGGGGGGGGGGCACACCTGACAACTGTAAACTGTGCTATGATTGTACTGGTATGTCAGGTACTCTGTTGGCTTCCACATCATTTTGCATTCTGACCAATCATGAAGACTGGAGACATATCAGTGGAGTACAGATCTTAGGTTTTATTGACCTACAATTCAGTTTCAGACTTCTTACCTTTCAGAACTAACATACAACTGCCAGACCTGTTGCAGTCTGTCTGTATAGGTCTGGAGGGGGGCTGTTCACCATTGCCATCAATTGGAGGCCTTAGCCCAGCCTTTCTTTATGGTCATCTACACCTGTCCTGCTGGCTGAGGCTGGTGGTAGGTAGGTGAGCCTTACTGACATGCATGTGTGTATCCTATAGACACACATTTGGGCCACCACATGTACTGCAGTGGGATTTGTCACCTTGTCTAGTACTGCCTAGTGTGTTGACACCAGTATTTGTTATGGATTCCATGCTGCCCATATAGGTGTCCAGTATCTGCTGCCATCCCATTCAGTCACCCAATTCCCTTGCATGCTCGCATCCATACCATAGATGCAACTATCAGAACATACTACTCCATTCAGTAATTGATAGGAAGAGTGACTTACCTTGTGGCTGTGCCAGTACTGAGGATGGTGCTGGAGGGCTGACTATGTCAGATGCACATAGTACACTCCCTATACATGGTAAAGCACAGGTAGTGTCATATTCGACATCCCTTTTACTGTATGTGCGAGTCAGAGGTGCCATTCCCTGGGTCCCTACCGTATCAGTGTATGTGCTATGTTTTGCCTCTTTGCCAAGGCCTGGGCATACTGGGCATGCCTCCTTCTGCCTACATGGGCAGGCTCAGGAGGTTGGTCCTCTGAGTCCCTCTGTGCCTGTGCTGGCCTTGGCAATGGTGGGAGTCTTTGTGGCCTTGCCCCATGCTGTTCCTGCTGCAGCTGTTTCCACAGGATCATATTGTGTAGCATGGCGCATACTATGAACATTTGTGTACATGCAGCTGGAGAGTACTGCAAGGCTCCACTGGATGTGTCCAGGCAGTGGAACCATGACTTGAGCATCCCAAACACACACTCTGTTATGATTCTGGTTTGTGCGTGTGCCTCATTATGGAGTTCTTGTTCAGGTGTGTGTGCATTTCTGAGGGGTGTCATCAGCCACAGCTCCAGTGCGTAGCCAGCATCCCCCACTAGGTGGCCGTATGGGATGTCCCTACTGGCCCCACTGGCAAATGACCGGTACAGCTGTGTCATATGCCAGATGTGGGAGTCATGATAGCTTCCAGGGTTGCCAGCACACACATTCAAGATAATGCCCTGGGCATTGCACAGGATCTGGCAGTTGATGGAGGGGAAGCCCTTGCTTTTTATGTGGACACTACCCCACTCACCAGGTTGTGCTTTGATGTGTATGTGCATGCAGTCTATAGCACCCACTACCTCAGGGTATTCTGCTATTTGGTGGAAGAGATGCATACTGCTGGTCAACGCCTCACAGGTGCTAGGAAAATATATGTGCTCACCGGCATGTGCTGACATGGCATCCAGGAACTGGTGAAGTACACTGGATGCTGATGCCTGTGAGATCCCCATGACATCCCCAGTTGCCCTTTGGAAGGTACCTGTAGCTAGTATTCATAAGCCTACACATACCTTGGTATCCACTGGGATGGATTCCCCTCTGTTGGTTTTGTGTGTGAGGTGGAGCCAGCACAGCTCAACAATTTGCTGTAGAATGTCCCTGTACACTCTATAGTGCTCCACTATGTCCAGCTCATGTAAGCCCTAGTAGGTTACCTTGGGTCTGTACACTCTTCTTTTCCTCCTCCTCACTGTGGGATGGTCATCAGCATTCACATGCTCACCATATTGATGTATGAGAGCAACAGCAGCCCCTATCATTTTGTTAGTTTTGTCAGGTAGAATTTCCCTGTCTGTGTACACCGGTGGTGTAGAATTTGTGGGAAAAAACAGAGTGAAAGGGGTTTGCATAGTTTATAGTACTGTGCTGGGCTGGACTGCTGCCTGTGTAATTGGCTGATTCTGATACATTTCACCTGCCAGCTATGCTAGTTCTCCTTGGTTGCCTTCCTACTGCTGTTTTCCCTTCCCATTGCCTTCCTGTTTAAGCCCAGAGGTATGCCGTATATACCTAGTGCTGAGATGTGAACTGAGCTGCTATTTCCTGTTTTTTTTTTTTTTTGTTTAAAACTCGGTGCGTGGTGTGCACACCCGTTTAAGCAAGGAAAACAGTGCTCAACGATGTGAGACACCCCCTTCCTTACCTCTGCTTAGATAAGAGCAAACATGGGCTGCAGGGCTCCAATAAGTTTACACCAAGCATGACACACCCCCTACTGCAGTCATCCTCTTGTCCTGCCTAAATGGTTCCCTATTCCTGCACCTGCATGGTTAGGTGCAGGCTTCCAGTAGGTAGAAATCTGTGATTCAGTATAGGTCTCTTCATTTGCATATCCCAGTATGCAGGTCCATAGTTACAATTCCCAAGCACATCCTTTCCCCTTGGCAACCAGTGCTCCCTTGTCTTGTTTACATTCTGCCTGTCATTGACTATAATGGCAAAATGCAGATTTCTGTTAAAAGGCAGTTTTTCTGTTTTGTTTTTTTTATTTTCGGCACCCCTGTGTTTGCGTGCCACTGCCCTTAGCTTAAACGGCTGAGATCGGCCATAAAAATAAAAGTTTTATTTTTATGTAATGTATGTGCCTTTTAATGCCAATGGCCTTATATTTGACAATTGGCTTCTTTGTTCTACATAATATATGCTTTTCACAAGCTGTCATGCCTCCAATTTGTCAGATGCAAAAATGTATTTGGCTACTAGCCGAATACATTTTTGCACTGACACTTTTCCTATACAGAATCTGTTCAGCTTGCCGGATCACAAAATCACCTCATTTGCATGTTTTTCACCAGCAAGTGAGATGATTTGTATACTGAATGGAATTCCATGCAGGAACACTATATGGCTGCTCATGCACGCAAAAGCAGCCCTATCCAGGATCGCACGGCGGCCATATTGTGTGCAGGAGCTGCTACACTGTTCCTGCATGGAATTTGGCCCTTTGTGAATCCAGCCAAGTATTTAGCTAGTCTCAATATCTATTCCTGATTGACTAAAAGAATTACTGTTCCTACTTACTGAACTGAGCGAGGCAAAGTGGGTGACTGGTACTTGCTATCAGATCCAAGACAAAATAGAGAATGCTACTGAGACTTCAGTTTCCTGTAATATTAGAACATTACTTCTGTACAGGTTCATAGGTTCATAGGTGTGTACTAGGCTAATGGCTCTGGGGCCTTTACAAGACTAGCCCATAGGATTATCCTGGCATAATGCCACCCGACCTTAGTTCCCAGTGCCTCTGTTGAGTAGAGCCGTTGGAGTTATCCCCGGGGTGAATTTTCTGTTTCCCATCCACTCATCAAGATTTCTCTTGAAGAGGGTCAGTGAAGTGCTCTGCATGACATGTATGGGAAGTCTGTTCCATAGCATTGGCAGTCTCTGGGTTATGAACCTGTCCCTCCGGTATGTTCTGTTAATTGTGGTAATGAGGTTGAGGTCTCTGGAGCATGTGGTGTGGAGGGATTGGGATTTCTTTAGATGTAGCATTTCTAACAGAGCTGGGTCAGACATGGCTTTGCAAGTCAAGCAGAGATCACCTCTAAGTAGGTGATATAAGACAGAGAATAGTTGGAGTTTTTTTGAGTCTGTCCATATAGGACAAGTGTTTAAGGCCTAAGATCCTCTTTGTGAGGTACTTTTGCGGCCTCTCCAGTTGTTGCAGGTGTCTAGTGAAGTACATGCCAAATGGGACACTGTACTCAATAATTGGCCTAATGGGGGAAGAGCAGAGGGAGACAATGACCTCTTTCTTCCTGGATGTAAAACCCTAAGTAATGAGATGTGCCACATAGAAGGACTTTCTAACCACAGTGGCAATGTGATGATCAAAAGAGAGGTTGCTGTCAACCTGGGTTCCCCGATCTCTTATAACACCTTCTGTGTTCAGTGGACAACCATCAATGTGGTAATTCATGGGAACCGGGTTTTTCCCAATGGGGATGACAACACATTTTTTGGCGTTGAGCTTAAGGCCATGGTTCTGACACCAGTCATTGGTCACAGTGAGGCCATTCTGTAGGATGTCAGCATCACTTGGGGAGTTAATAATAGCTCCCAACTTGTAATCATCTGCAAACTTTGTCAGCTAGAGTCCCTTTGTGTTGGCCTGGACTTCAGAGAAGTAGATACCAAACAGGAAAAGAAACAGGAACAAACCTTGAGGGACTCTACTCATGACTAATTGGCAGTCTGACTTGGAGTTAGCTACTTTCACACTGCGGTTTCTATCTGTGAGCCAGTTTGCAACCCACCTAGTGATATAGGGGTTGATGCCAAGCTTAGTGAGTTTTTCTATGATTTCTGAGTGGGGAATGGTATCAAAAGCCTTAGCCAGATCAAGGTAGGCTGTATGAACCACCTTGCCTTCATTCACAGCTCTGGTGACTGACTCAAAGAAGTCGACCAAGTTGAGCAGGCATGATCTACCCTTCACAAAACCAAACTGTTTGGGATCCAGAGTTTGGAGATTCTCTATATTCTTGTTTATTAGGTCCATGATGATGCTTTCCATAGCTTTGCATATCAGACTCATCAGGCTAATGGGGCGATAGTTCCCAGGGTCTGTAGTCACTCCTCCTTTGTGGAGTGGGATGATTGTAGCAGTGTGCCATTCTGCAGGAACAACTCCTGAGGTGAGGCTGTAATTGAACAGGGCACACAGGTGAGGTGCCAGTTCACTCTGTAGCTCATATAGAACACAACCAGGGATATTATCAGGTCCCATAGAAGCTGTATTCTTGGCCTTGGACAGTGCTGTTTTAACCTGTGCAGCAGTAATACTGGGTGCCTGGCAACAGGATGACATCACATACATCTGGTTATCTGACTCTGTTTTCTGCACTATCCCTCAGCATTAAAAGCTACCAGGGTTTAGCACCTATGTGCTACAATACACACAGATAGAGTTTTACTCAGATGTGGTGCAGCTGCTGGAAGTCATAAAACAATAAAACCATTTTACTCTTTCTACATGAGCTACCAACTATTCTCTAGTCTAGACATTGCATCTCTGGTGCCATTCAAAACGGTGGGATAACATCTTTATGGCTTAACCCATAAAGTAATTTAATTTCAGACATAGTTTGCAAAGTCAGGTGGATTAAGGTTAACCTCTTCACTTCCAGTATATGCTGTTACAATGCATATATTTAAACAGTTACAATAATACACGTACATTTCTTTTCCTTCCAGCAGGGGACATTGTTGATACATTTTAACACAAGCAAGCCTCACAAATACATTTTTGACACAGGCATCTGTACAAATCAGTCTGATATACAAATGACATATAATTATTTACAAAATTGCAGCTAGCTGTGCTGGCATATGTTACAAACCCACTGCCCTATTTCTCCTGGCATGGCTGACAGTACTGCCTATTATCACAGCTTGGTTGTGCTGTATTATGGCATATAGCAAAAACCTTGATTGAATTATCATTTACATGTGTCTCCCTATATACTTCAGTTGTATAACACAGCCATAGCTCTAAGATTAATCTTATTCTCTACTAAAGCATGTACACACACACACACACACACACACACACACACACACACACACACACACACACACACACACACACTCTCACACACCAGGCAATCAATACGTGATTTAATCAATCTTATACTAGCATGACCACAGGCCTTATATCCAGGACATGTCAACTAGACCCTTATATCCCATTTTTTTTTTCCTTTATCAAATCTTGTATATCCCTGACTTTTCTCTCATATACCTGATCAAGGATGGATCATTTGTTAAACTCTTTGACTTATAGTTACAGATACTGAGCTTAATTCTGACATGTGCAAAAAACAAAGAACAACTCAAATGGCTAAACTAGCTCCAGAAAAAAAATATAAATATTAAAAAACAAGGAACAAGAGCTAAGACCAACACTTAAATAATTTTATAAGCAGTGCTATCGAGTAAAAACAATCTTCTTTAATGCAATGCAAAAATAAAACCATTTATAAATATATATATATATATATATATATATATATATATATATGGATCAATGTCATTTCACTGAAAATTTCTGACATAGGGTCCAATTCGCCGAAAATCCATTACGCCGAAAATAGTACTGACAGTGTATATGCCCTTTCCCCCCATTGTAGTGCGATATCGGAGTGAGAATATTAAAGTAGGGGGTGTGTGTGGGTGGCGTATCCTCCCACCCAGTATAGTTTAATATTGTCTAATATTGTTTTATATTGTCCAGTCTCTATTAAAAGGGTAAGTAAGTAGTTTATAACCTGAGCAGGTGGGGGGGCTATGCCCCCCACACCCCCCCTACATTAATATTCTCACTCTGAGATGGCACTACAGTGGGGGGAAAGGGAATATACACTGTCACTACTATTTTTGGCGAAATGGATTTTTGGCGATTTGGACCCTATGTCAGAAATTTTAGGCGAAATAGATTTTCGGCGAAATGTCATAGACCCGTATATATATATATATATATATATATATATATATATATATATATATATATGTATAATATATATCGGTATCAATTAATCCCATGACATATTAATTAAAGTTACAAAGCGCAGGATTTTTCAGAAAACGTGCTTTAAAAACATTCTTTAGAAACATTTTAAAAGGAATATTGTTTCATCTTTAAGACTGGATTTATACTATTCACAACATTAAGACCTGGTGCGTGATCGGCACTAAAATAATTTATCCATATATATTCTACTAATTCAGTGGATGTAACTAAATAACCTCCATGTTCATTTTTATAAACCCTTTGAATAACTCTAAACTTAAATGCATGTTTTTTACCCTTTAATTCACTATATTTATAAAACAAATTAATTTCTGTTCCTCTTCGTATCTCAGATAAATATGAGCATATTCTTTCCTTCAACATACAATTAATTTTACCCACATAAAATCCAATACATTTCACACAATTAGCAAGACAGACTAAATTTTCATTACTACATGTTGCAGATGTCTTAAATATAAATTATTTTCACTAATAGGATATATAAAATTAATATAATTTATAAAGTTGATATAATGATAGTTATGACATGACACAGTACAATATTAAATATCTAATGGTTTCTTATTTATAGAAACAAAACCTTTATAATAATTTCTGTTTCCAATTACTTTCGTCCTTGTATACAAAATTCAGTTGCGTGCCTATAACTTTAGTGATTTCAGGAATGGAATTCAATATCAACCAATTATTTTTAATAATATTCTTGACTTGTGATGTATACCTATTATATTTCATAATATAGCCTAATTTTCTAGGATGTCTACCTCTATCAACATGTGCAGATTTTATCTTAGATGAAAAAAAATGGTTTATCAACATTATCTTGTTCACATTTTATATATTCCATATTATCTCTCACTAATTGGTCAGTATAGTCTCTTTTATAAAAATCATCCATGATAATATTAGCTTCATTGAGAAAATGATTAGTAAGTGTATTCAATATTTTACTTTCAACAATCGACTCCAAACAATACTTTATATATGTATGTGTATATATATATATATATATATATATATATATATATACACACACACACACACACACACACACACACACACACACACACACACACACACACACACACACACACACACACGATGTATACTTTGTGAGTGCAGGTACCTAGTAATTTGTACATCTTTTTTTAAAAATACCAGTATCAAATTTACCATCACTAAAAATAAGGTAACATCTAAAAAGATCATCTCAGTTCTGGAATAATTCATTTTGAAAATAAAAAGTAAATTTTGCTATGCCCTTTTTCAAGGTTAGTATACTGTGCCTCTGTCTAACAGTGACACAGAAGTGATACCCGGGGTAAACCTATGATCTCCCATCCACTTATCAAGATTCCTCTTGAAGAGAGTCAATGAGGGACTCTGCCTAACCTGGTCTGGGATTTTATTCCAGAGTGAAGGGAGCCTCTGGGTTATGAATCTGTCCCTCCAGCATGTCCTATTTATTTTAGTGCTGAGGTTCAAGTCTCTTGAGCACGTAGCTCGATGGGATTTGGATTTATCTGAGGTGCAGCATGTTCATTAATTCCGGGTTGGACATGGCTTTATACGTCAGGCACAGATCGCCTCTGAGCAGGCGGTATGCCACTGAGTAGAGCTGGAGTTTCTTTAACCGGGCAGCATATGGCATCTGTTTGCGCCCTTTGATCTTCTTGGTGAGGAACTTTTGGGGTCTTTCCAGTTGCTGCAGGTGTCTGGTAAGGTACATCCCAAAAGGGCATTGTACTCAATTATGGGCCTGATGAGGGATGAGTAAAGAGGCACGATGACCTCCCCTGATCTAGATGTGAATCCCTTCATGATTAGGTGGGCTATATAAAATGTTCTTCTAACCACTTTGGCCACGTGGTTGTCAAATGAGAGATTGCTATCAACTTGGGTCCCCAGGTCCCTAATTACTTCTTCTGTACTTAATGGATTACCACCTATGTGGTAATTTGTGGGCACTTTGTTTTTGCCAAAGGGGATGACTATACACTTTTTGGCATTTAGCTTGAGGCCATGGCTCTGGCACCAGTTGTCTGTTTCTATGAGGCCCTTTTGGAGGATGCTTGTGTCGACTGGAGAGTCAATTATGGTGCCCAGTTTGCAGTCATCTGCGAACTTGGTCAGCCACAGTCCTTCCGTGTTGGCCTGTACCTCTGAGAAATATATACCGAACAAGAGAGGTCCCAGGATTGAGCCTTGTGGGATGCCACTTGTAACTGGTTTAGAGTCTGACATGACTCCAGCAATTCAAACCATGTGGGTTCTGTCATTGAGCCAGTTTGTAACCCATCTAGTGACATAGGGGTTTATATTTAAGCTGGTGAGCTTATCTATAATGCCCGAGTGTGGTATTGTATCGAAGGCTTTTGCGAGGTCCAGGTAGGCTGTGTGGACCACCTTCCCCTCGTCAATGGCCTTGGTGACTATTTCAAAGAAATCGACCAGGTTTAAGAGCCAGGATCTGCCCTTGACAAAGCCGAACTGGGTAGGATCCAGTGTCTGTAGGTCCCCAATATCTTTATTTATGTGGTCCATGATGATCCTTTCCATAGCTTTGCAGACCAAGCTAGTCAGGCTTATGGGGCGATAGTTTCCAGGATCTGTTGAAGCACCACCTTTGTGGAGAGGGACCACTGTTGCTGTATGCCACTCTTTGGGTACATATCCTGTAATAAGGCTGAGATTGAACAGTAGTTTTATGTTTGGGTTTAGCTCTTTTTGGAGTTCATGTAGGACGCAGCCCGGGACACCGTCTGGTCCCATTGATGCTGTGTTTTTTGCTTTGGAGAGGGCGGCTCTTACCTGAGCATCTGAGATGTCGGGGGGCAGCACTCTGCTGGGATAGATATTTGCCCTTTTGGTGGGGAGGGGGGGAATTTGTACTGAACCTGTCAGCTAGGATGTTGGCAATGTCTGTGGGTTCGGTGTATTTTTTGTCATTTTGGACTAATTCTGAGCATATCTGGGAATTCCCACCCAGGTTCCGAACATAACTAAAGAAAGCCTTGTGATTATCCTTAGTGTCCTGTGCAATTTTTCTCTCAAAGCTGGCCTTAGACAATTTTATGAGTGCCCGTAGTTTTTTGCTAATACTGATCAGAGATGCCTTCCCTTTTTGGGATTTTGCTCTATCATGTAGTAGCTTCCTCCTTCTATTGTATAGTTTGTTTATGGCTGGGGTCCCCAGACAGGACATCTGCCTTTGGAGGATTGGGTCTTGGTTTTATTTGGGATTGCATGATCCATGCATTCCTGAAGGTGTTCATAGAATGCACTTATAAAGGATTCTGTGGTCTGGGCCGTATTTTCCACAGGCCCGGGGGCTTTGAAGGACTCCACCTCAGTTTTGAGGAGTGTGAAATTTGCTTTAGAGAAGTTTTTCACTGTGGTTTTCTGGGCAGGGGGTGGGTTCGGGATGTGAATATCCAGTGAGATTAGTTTATGGTCTGATCTTACCAGTGAGGGATACACTTCTGGTCTGGAGCATAGAGTCCCCATGTTGGTGATGATCAGGTCCAGTATGTTTTCCCCTCTTGTGGGAGTAGTAACAAGTTGTTCCATAGCATTTGAGTTTATAAATTCTAGGAACCTTTGGGCTAGGGTGTTGGAGCTAGAGTAATGCTCCCAGTCTATGTTTGGGTAGTTGAAGTCGCCCAATATAATGGTGTTTGGAGAGACCTTCATATTTTGCAGTGTTCTCAGGAAGGCCGAGTGGGTTCCTGGGTTTGGGAGGGTGGTCTGTAGCAGGCTATAAACTGGAGGGCAGTTTTACCCACTGTTAGTTGCACATGGATAGTCTCTGATGCTTCGTGCTGTGCCACCAACCTGGAGGTGTGGGTATCTTTGACGAATATTGATACTCCTCCTCCTTTTGTGGTTTAGTCCAAGTTTTGGGGCCAAAAAGCATGGTATGAGGTATAACCTGGTAGTGCTGGGGTGCTTTAGGGAGCCTTGAACCAGGTTTCTGTTACTGTACAGATATCGATGTTCTCCATGCTAAGGAGAGTTTTGAGTGCGTGCATCCTGAGGTTTAGACTTCTGGCATTGAGTAGCATTACTCTTAGTTTCTTATCCCTTGTGATACCTATGGAAGTGGGTTTGTCTTTTGAGCCTTGCCTAAAAAAGGCACTATGGGAGTAGCAAGAGCCTTTGCCAATATCCGAAAGCCCAGGGGTGACAGGTGCAAGCCATCCCTAGCGAAGTATCGTGGCTTGTCGAGCATGCCATCCCAGGCTGACAGGCATTGGATCCCTTTTGAATGACACCAATACTTAAGCCAATTGTTGAAATTGACCATCTTGTCTTCATATTGTGGCATCATTCTTGGTGAGGGTAAGATGCTACTCAAGGTCAGGGTGATACCGGCCTGGGCTACATGCTCAGAGAGCTCCTCTATGTCTCTTTTCATGTAGTCCAGGGAGGTACGTCTCAGGTCATTCACACCAGCATGGACAATGACTGAGTCATATTTGTACTTACCTTGGAGTGACCTGAGTGCTTGTGTTATGTGGCGGATCCTAGCGCCTGACAGGCAGCTCACCGTGACCTTCTCCTTGTTCAGCCTGGTGAGCGGGACGTCAGTGTGCCTGATGATAGAGTCACCTATTACAAGTGTATCAGGTGTGTTGTTTAGCCTTAAGGGCTGTGACTGTTTGGCACACTGGCTTTGTGAGCTATGTGTTGCACGTGTTTTGTTTTGGGGTAGCGGTTACTTGGGTGTCTGCTTTGGAGGTATCTGCTGCTTAGGTAGATTTTTATTTAGAGCCTCTGAGTATGTCTTTGTGTGTTTATGTGTTTGGTTTGCTGTCGTGGTAGGTCTATGTGAGACTGGAATTGTAGTGAGTGTGGTTTCCTTCTCCTCCTGACTGGTTACACCAGTGCTGAGTTGAGAGAGCTTAGCCTACAGTTTGGCTACATGGTTGCATCTCTCACATGTGTTGGAATTTGTTGGGAGGAGGAGAGGGTTGTCTGTGTACATGAGGCAGTTGTAACATTGCCTCAAGATTCCCAGATTCACCAGCTAGACCAGAGAGGAGATTGACAACTGACCTTTGGACATGCTAGAATAGTATTGGGAATTCCTTTATAATTGAAAAAAAGGGCCAGTGGGGAACAAGGTACTCAAGGAGAGTTTGTGAGGGTGTAGTGCTTTTAATTTTTTAGTGCTGACTTAGTGAGCAAGTGCCAGGTAACTTAAATGCAATGTGTTACAGGTAATTTAAATGCAAAAACGACAAACAATAACTTTCTTTCAAGTGAAACAAGGAGATAAGTACAGCAAGCAATGCATATATCACTAGGGATCCACAGAAGCGCTGAAAAGCCACGTTTTAGGTGAAATTAGCATTTCAGGGAAATAACAAGCAAACAAACAACAAGCATACAAACAAAACTAGATTCAGCAGGCCTGGATCTACTCTATGCTACAGCAAACAAGGTGTACCAATTTCAGTAAGAAACAGTTCAAATATGCAGGCACTATAAGCCTTTAACCAAAAATTCCCAGCTCAGAAGGGCAGAGTCCAGCCTTTCCTCCCACAAGAGTGCAGACCATGAACCTTCTTAATGTAAAATAAATGGCCTGAAGCCCAAGTGCTTAAACCAGAACTAATACACTTTTAGAATAACAGACACTGAGCCCTCAATCAGCAGTTCCCAACTTAGAAGGATGTAAGCTACCTGTCCTGCCACCACAGTGCAGGCAACAAACCTTCCTAATGTAAAACAACTGGTCTGAAGCCCAAGTGCTTAATCCAAAAGACTTAGAATGATAGCTACACTTTAATCAAGTTACTACCAAGCAGTAATAAATACAACTGAATACTTTAAAGAATGCCTGGATTAGTGCTCAAGTTATACAAACAAAGCTAGATTCAGCAGGCCTGGATCTAGTCTATGCTACAGCAAACAAGGTGTACCAATTTCAGTAAGAAGCAGTTCAAATATGCAGGCACTATAAGCCTTTAACCAGACATTCCCAGCTCAGAAGGGCAGAGTCCAGCCTCTCCTCCCACAAGAGTGCAGACCATGAACCCTCTTAATGTAAAATAATTGGCTTGAAGCCCAAGTGCTTAAACCAGAATTAATACACTTTTAGAATAACAGACACTGAGCCCTCAATCAGCAGTTCCCAACTTAGAAGGATGTAAGCTACCTGTTCTGCCACTAAAGTGCAGACCACAAACCTTCTTAATGTAAAACAACTGGTCTGAAGCCCAAGTGCTTAAACTAAAAGGCTTAGAATGAGTTACACCAAGCAGTAATAAATACAATTGAGTACTTTTAAGATGACGTAAAAGCAAAATAAAGTAGGAAGAAACACAAATACAGTAAAAGCAGATAATTTTTTTTAAGTGGAAAGAGAGAAAGGAAAGAGAGAAAGGAGTAGCAGAAACTAAGCTGATTGGCTTTCTCAAATGTTCTCCCTGTACTGGGTAGAATGAGGTAATGACACTAGACTGGGAGGAGGGTCCCAGATCAAATTTACACTAGGGGCGGGCAACTGCAAAGCCACCAACTATAAAAACACCATACCAACAGGGAGGGAGTGTGGGAAACAAACTGCAGAAATGTTTCTCACAGCTGAAAAGCAGCAGTGAGCCTTTAAATGAAAGTTATAAACAGCTAAAGGAGCCTCTAGAAAAAATAGTTTAACTGCAACAAGTTATTAGAAACAAACAACCCAACAGATGCTTAATAAAAGTGGACAATTTCCAGTTAACACCTTACACACAGTGAAACTAGCTAGAAAAATGCACAGTACACAAAGTGCTATAAATAACAAAGAAATAAAGAACAAAATAAACAAAAAACAGGATACTTGATGTTATATAGTATAGCTCCGAGTTTCCTCAGTGTCCTTCCTTCGATCAAGCTCAGTGTGAAATGCTTGGTGAGAGAAGACATGAAGGCGGTTGGTGTGAAAGAGCATGATGCAGAGGACAGGAAGAAATGGAAACAGATGATCCGCTGTGGTGGCGACCCCTAACGGGAACAGCCGAAAGAAGAAGAAGAAGATATATATATATATATATATATATATATATATATATATAGTTTTATGTTTGTATTGCATTGAAGAAGAGCATTTTTACTTGAAAGCTCTGCTTATTAAATTGTTTAGGTGGTGGTCTTAGCTCTTGTTTCTTGGTTTTCAGTCCTAACATGTGCATGCTGAGTATGTGAAATTTTTAGGTTCTCTTTTGATAATGGCCTATGTGGAGTTTTCATAAATTTCTTGTGTGTCTCTGTTTTTTTTTTCACGTTACTCCAGTTTTTCCCACCTCCCAAAACTATTCTGGTAGACTGGCTACTCAGAACTATCCATATATATTATATTTACCCAAACCTACTGTAAATGATCCATATGTTGAGTATTTACCCTTATCCTTGTGGCTGAATAGGTAAGGGGGAATCAGTGCACTAACAAACTAATAAATGAGTAACCTAAATTCATAGTAGTTCTGTGGAACAGAAATTAGCATGGCTGCTTCACATTCTTGGGTCTTCATTTTGTTTCTTGGCTGAAGTACCTTCTGTCAGAATATTTGCATCCTCTCTGTGTTTGCATTAAGTTTTACCAGTGTGCTGCTTTCCTCCTATATTTCAAAGATATGCAGAAGGAGAACTGGTGATCTACCAAGCTGCTCATAGGTGTGTGTGTGTGTGTGTGTGTCCATCCTGCAATGGGCTAGAATTCTATGTGGGTGTTTATGTGTGTGTGTGTGTGTGTGTGTGTGTGTGTGTGTGTGTGTGTGTGTGTGTGTGTGTGTGTGTCCATCCTGCATGGGATAGAAATTTATGTGGGTGTTTTTTCTTTGTGTCCACTGAGTGCCAAGACAGCCTCTGCCTCCTCCTTTGACCCTGAACTGGATTAAGTAGGTGGTCAAAGAATAGATACATAAATGAATGAATGAATGAAATCTACCATAAAGCTCATTGTAACATTAAATCATCCCATATACAGAGATATTAAATGATATTCATATACTATTTATGTATATTGTCATTGTGTTCCTATTTTTCTAAAAGCGGCACTCAAATAACTCAAACAGACCTGCTTTAGCCTTTACATGAAAGCTCATGGCAGGATGAACAAAATGCTGCTGACTGTATTATGATTTTAACATTTTTTGAGTGTGCAATGCTAGCACTTGTGTATAGTAATGTATTCACTTTTGCTCATATTGTAATTATTTATACTAATGTGTGTAATTTTTATTACTTTGCCTTTGTTCTTGCCATTGTGATTGCAATCATTTAGTTTGTAATTGAAATTGGTCCAGTTTTAGATGGATACATTACTGTGGTAAACAAATATACATAAAAAATACATTTGTAGCTTTCAGTGCTTGTGGAAGTAGTGTAAATTGTTTACAAAATTTATAAAAATTAATATTTGATGTGTTTTTTGTGAGTTATAAAATACAGTTTAAATGTAATGAATATAATGAATGTAACGACTACTTTATTTTGAATAGTTTGTCATTTGCATTTCTTTAATAGCACTTGATATATATGAACATTTGATGGAACCATGAAGCAGCACGGCAATAACTTGATTTTGATAAAAAGCACAGCATGCAGCCCCTGGACATTAGAGTGCAAACCTGCAAGGCTTCATTGGACGGAGTTAGTTCATAATGTTTTTTTACTTATTTCATTAATTTTAGTATGCTATTTTATCATTTTTATTCTGTTTTCTGATTTGTTACATATTCTTTTGTTGAATTCATCACGTGACTAGCTTATCTGTTATGCAAATGAGATTTACTAAACAAATTATTATCTGGTGAAGTCCTGTTTGTTTTGCAGGGAGAAAGTGCTTATCATTACAATTAAATCTTAGTCAGACAATCCATTTTGCTTTTGTGCTTATTTTGCTGGTCATTTAATCAGGAAGATTAGTTTTCGTATTTCGTATTTACATTTTCTACCCTGAAGTATCTGTGTGATATTAAGTAACAGTTGTTTCATTAAAGCATCCCAAATACTGGATGATACTTCCAGGGAGATTATACAAAGGCTAATCTACAAAAACTGACCCCAGGATTCAGCAAGCTCTGCACAGCGTGCAGGAATAGTGCAAGAGCTGCTGCAGGCAATATGGCTGCCGTGCGATCCAGGAATAAGCTCCCGGGACATGCACGAGCGCTCCTGCACTTTTCCTGAATGGACACAGCCCCTGTATGCTAATTACCTCATTTGCTGGTGAAAACCATGAAAATGAGGTGAATTAGCGATCCAGGAAGCAGGCAGACATCTGTGCAGGAATAGTGTAGACTGCAGAAATGTATTCAGCCAGTAGCTGAATACATGTCTGCAAATTACAAAACAGAAGCATGACAGCTCGTACAAATGCATGTATTAGAAGGCCAAATATATGGCCATAGGCATGAAAGATAATTTCAAAATTATAAAAATTAAAAACTTTTTTTTGTTGTTGGCTGATTTCGGTCGTTTAAGTGCAGGGCAGTGGTGCACAAAAGGGATCGGCTCGAAAATAATATAAAATGCTGGAAATAAGCTCTTAAGCCAAAATCATAATTTTGCCATAATTGTCAATGGCATGCATAACACAACAAGACCATGGAATAGTGATTGCTAAGGGGGAAGGCTGAGTGTCAGTTTTGTAACCATGCATTAGCAGTCAATCCTTTGCAAATGAGGGCAATAATGCTGAATCACAGATTTCCCCTCAGTGCTAGCTTGCACCCAACCGTGTAGGTGCAGTAAGACCACGGTGTAAGCCTAAGAGCTAGATGACTTCATAAGGGGGTGTGTCATGCATATTGTAAGCTTATTGGAGCTCTGTGGCCTGTGTTTGCCCTTAGCTAAGCACAGCTAAGGAAGGGTGTGTGTCTGAAGCTGCCTAGCAGTATTTATATTGCCTAAATGGGTGTGCAGGCTGTGCATTGGGTTTTAAACAAACAAAAAAAAAATAAAACACAGGAAATAGCAGCTCCGTTCACATCTGAGCACTGGGTTTGCGTGGCGCGCCTCGAGGCTTAAACAGGAAGGCAATGGGAAGGGAAAACAGCAGTAGGACGGTAATCAAGGAGAACTAGCATAGCTGACAGGTGAAATGTGTCAGAACCAGCCAATTACACAGGCAGCAGCCCAGCCCAGCCCAAACTCTACAGCACCAGTGTACACAAATGGGGAAATTTCACCTAACGAAAGCAACAAAATGATAGGGGCTACTTTCACTGTCATAAATCAACATGTAGAAGAAGCTGAGGGTGGTGAGGATGACAAGCCGGATGACAAACCCACAGTGAGGAGGAGAAGAGTGTACAGATCCAGGCTACCTACCAGGGGCTACATAAGCTGGAGATAGTGGAGTGCTATAGGGTGGACAGGGACCTCCTACAGCAAATTGTTGAGCTGTACTGGCCATGCCTCACACAGAACCAACAGAGGGGAAGTCATAGATACCAAAGTATGTGTAGGCTTAAGAATACTAGCCACAGATACCTTCCAAAGGCCAACTGGGGATATCATGGGGATCTCACAGTCATCAGCATCCAGGGTACTCCTCCAGTCTTGGATGCCATGTCAGCACATGCCAGTGAGCACATATATTTTCACAACACCTGCGAGGCGTCGACCAGCAATATGCATCTTTTCCACCAAATAGCAGAATACCCGGAGGTAGTGGGTGCTATACACTGCACGCACATACACATCAAAGCACCACCCAGTGAGCGGGATAGGGTCTACATAAACTGCAAGAGCTTCCCCTTCATCAACTGCTAGGTCGTGTGTGATGCCCAGGGCATTATAATGAATGTATGTGCTGGCAGCACTGGAAGCTATCACGACTCCCACATCTGGCATATGACGCAGCTGTACCAGAGATATGCCAATGGGGAAATCCCATATGGCCACCTAGTGGGGGATTCTGGTTATGCACTGGAGCCGTGGCTGATGACACCCATCAGAAATGCACACACACCCGAACAAGAACTCCATAATGAGGCACACGCACAGACCAGAATCATAAAATAGAGTGTGCTTGGGATGCTCAAGTCATGGTTCCAGTGCCTGGTCATATCCAGTGAAGACTTGCAGTACTCTCCAGCTACATGTACCCAAATTGTCATTGTATGTGCCATGCTACACAATATGATCCTGTGGAAACAGCTGCAGCAGGAACAGCATAGGGCAGGGCCACACAGACCCCCACCATTGCCAAGGTCAGCACTGGCACAGAGCAACTTGGAGGAGGAACAACCTGAGCCTGCCCCTGTAGGCAGAAGGAGGTGTGCCCAGTAAGCCCAGGCTCTGGCAAATTGGAAACGCATAGCACATACACTGACATGGTAGGAAACCATGGAATGACACCGCTCTCTGACTCGCACATATAGTAAAAGGGATGCCAAACATGACACTACCTGTGCTTAACCATGTATAGGGAGCGTACTATGAGCATCCGACATAGTCAGCCCTCCAACACCATCCTCAATACTGGCACAGCCACAAGGTAAGTCACTCTCCCTATCAAGTGCTGAATGGAGTAGTATGTTCTGCTGCTTGTATCTATGGTACGGATGTGAGCATGCAAGGGAATCGGGTGGCTGAATGGGATGGCAGCAGATAGTAGACACCTATATGGGCAGCATGAAATCCATAACAAATACTGGTGTCAACATAGTAGGCAATACTAGACAAGGTGACAAATCCCACTGCAGGACATGTGGTGGGCCAAATGTGTGTCCATAGGACACACACATGCATGTCAGTGAGGCTCACATACCCAACAATAGCCTCAGCCAGCAGGACAGGTGTAGATGACCATAAAGAAAGGCTGTGCTAAGGCCTCCAATTAATGGCAATGGGGAACGGCCCCCCTCCAGACCTACACAGACAGACTACAACAGGTCAGGTAGTGGGATATTAGTTCTGAAGGGTAAGAAGTCTGAAACTGAAATGTAGGTCAATAAAACCTAAGATCTGTACTACACTGATATGCCTCTAGTTTGCATTATAGGTCAGAATACAGAATGAGATGGAAGCCAACAGAGTACCTGAAATACCAGTACGATCATAGAAAATGTTTACAGTTGTCAGGTCTGCCCCCCCATCCTATGTGGAAATGTAGTAACATATACACATGGGTATAATAACAGTGGAGCACAGATAACCTGAGCTGGCCAAATTAGCAGGATAGATTGTTGCACATGTACAATATGCAGGGTTCTTTGTGTTAGGTTGTTGTGTGTTGTATATTGTGTGAAAGTGGTAGCATGTAGGCATGGAGGGTTGTGTCCCGGTGGCCAATGGCCAGTACTGTTGATGACAGGGCTAAGTTCTAACAACTGCAGTGCCAAACAAAATGCATCCCAGCAAGATCCAATCCAGCAGTAATCTATACTAATTGTTTGGATGTAATATCTGTCACCATCTGAAAGGTTGACATGGTATGAATGTGGGCCCAGACATGCACACAGTATACAGGTGGAAGTACCCTAGACAGATAATGTATAAAATGTTACTGTCAATGGACACACCTTTGGAATTGTACATACAGGTTAGCAGCACATTAGTTGTCTGTGTAGTATGGAACACTGATGTAGTCTGGCCAAATACTGGCAGACCACAAAAGGCACAGTTATGAAGTACTGAGAAATGGCTGATGTCCCCGCACAAGCCAACATAAGGGGAATGCCCCATGTATATCTGTGCAGCAGCTGCAAGTAGCTTCCATAGCACACATGCACTCAGCTCACCCCACCATCAGCCACAGGTATCTCACAGGTCATATCCCTGCTGTTGGGAATGAGTACAATATGACCCCCACTTCTGTATGGGAATACCCACAGAATGCAGCATGCTGAAGAGGTGTCCCATGCAGTTGTGTCCCTAGCTGTAAGCAGCACCCTGCCAGCATCCACACCAATGGATTAATAAGGACATAATCTATAGCCATTAACACCTTGCACACCCACCCTGTCACCCCAGGAGAATATAGTGGCTTGCAGCCTGGGACTGTAGGACTAACAGAATGCATTGGCCTGCTACAGATGGCCTGCATCACTACCAAATGCTCTACAGTCCTCTGTCAAAGGCCTGTGTTTCACCTGTACTGCCAATGTATGTTATCTCATAGAGTCCCAAATATGACATAACACAGTCCACAGAACACAAATGCAAGGCCATGTTGACTGTCCCAGTAGCATGTCCACCATGTCCTACTGCATGAACTGTGGAACAACCCCAAACTACTGCTGGGATGAAGTGATAACTATAGGTATACTTATCAGATATCACTTGCATAATGTTAGGAAGAGGATAGAATAACGGAGGGGGTAGAAGCTTGGATGCAATGGAGTGTGTGAAGTCTGAAACTGTGATGTGTGCCCATACTATCCCTGCCTGCAAACACAGGAATGTATGGCAACAAACCTGCTCATAAACCACAATGTGAAGGGGTAATGACCAGATATATGAGCCCTGCCTCTGGGTAACCTGTGTGAATCTGTACAGCTGAGAGGTATGGCCACAGCAGAATATGGCCATTCTGTCACGTTGATAGATGTACAAGCATGGGATCCTCAGCCAACACAGTACCAAGGTGCTGGACCATTTACACAGACCCATCAGCAAGTGTCTGCAGCTCCCCCATCCAGAATGGCATGATTGTGCAAGAATATGTAGGCTGCAGACCACAATACTGGACACAGCTTCATTCATCTTGTATTCCCCAGGAAATTATTTTGAGCAAATAGATGTACAAGCATGGGATCCTCAGCCAACACAGTACCAAGGTGCTGGACTATTTACACAGACCCATCAGCAAGTGTCTGCAGCTCCCCCTCCAGAATGGCATGATTGTGCAAGAATATGTAGGCTGCAGACCACAATACTGGACACTGATTCATTCATCTTGTATTCCCCAGGAAATTATTTTGAGCAAAAACATATATCTGTCAGTAGTTGAAGACATAATACATCACAGTGTAAAACAGTACATATGTCTGAATATCTCTGCTAACACCAAAACCATGAAGCAGAAGCAGCACAGGCACAGTTAGTTACAGTATCCCACTATCCTTTGCCCATTGTGACCCCATATTGTCAACCTAGCTACAGATATCCTGCAGAAACAGGTTGCTAGCTGTAGGTGTAGAACACAAATGCCTGCACTGGAGTACAACCTACCTGGAATGGATTCACACATTCAGTACAGAAGGTCATACTGGGCATGCTGCCACACTTACAGAAATTAAGCCCATGTCTGGCAACAACAGTGGACTATACTTATTTGTCAGTTGCAGATGTCTGTGCACACACACCAAATTACACACCAGTCATGCTTTGCACACACATCGGATAGGAATACACACATATATACAAGGACAACACACTATAATAGGTCAAATATACACAAACATAGATGTGGGGAAGAGAGAGACAGACAGTGACAAAGAGCTTCCCATCATGAGGCATGTCCCACCCAGCACACATCCAATTGGCCAATATCACATGATGTGCCAATGTCTATCACTGTAGACATTTGCTTCTGGTAGCCCTCAGCACTATAGTGTCTGTGGTGCTTGTGATAACTGTGTAGCATGACTGTACAAGTCATTATTCATCTAGCAGTTCTATACACAGTACTGTCAAATGTAAAGTTGTGTGTGACTGAGTGTTGTGTGTGTATTTCCAGAGGAATGGTTATGGGCCATTCACACACACTGCACTCCCCATTGCCCTATTTTAGCTAGCCTGCTGATGTCAGTCTCCTTCAAATACCCCTTTGGGCAAGGATCATCCCTATAAACTCTGTGGTGTGACCAATAACTGCGTAATGCTATAGTGTGATGTATTACTTAGGTAGGAGTTCTAATCCCAGACATGACAATCGTGAAACTCTGTGTGTGTAGAGGTCAATGGTTTTGATGCCATTCACAGTCACTACACCTTCCATTGCCCTACTTTAGCAAGGCTGCTGATGTCATTCACCTTGAAAAACAACTTTGGAGAAGGGCTAGCCATATAAGCGCCGTGGCGTGTCTGATAACTGCATAATGCTATAGTGTGATATACTAGTTAGGTAAGAGTTCTAATCCCAGACATGGCAATTGTGAAAGTGTGTGTGTGTGTGTGTGTGTGTGTGTGTGTGTGTGTGTGTGTGTGTGTGTGTGTGTGTGTGTGTGTGTGTGTAGGGATCAATGCTTTTGAGGCCATTCACAGTAACTACACCTCCCATTGCCCTACTTTAGCAAGGCTGCTGATGTCATTCCCCTTGAAAAACAACTTTGGAAAAGGGCTAGCTCTATAAGCTCATTGGCACATGCTATAACTGCATACTGCTACAGTGTGATGTACTAGTTAGGTAGGAGTTCTAATTCCAGACATGCCAACTGTGAAACTGTGTGTGTAGGGATCAATGCTTTTGAGGCCATTCACAGTCACGACACCTTCCATTGCCCTACTTTAGCAAGGCTGCTGATGTCATTCACCTTGACATATACCTTTGGAGAAGTATTAACCCTGTAAGCTCTGTGGTGCATGCTATAACTGTGTAATGCCATAGTGTGATGTACTAGTTAGATAGGAGTTCTACTCCCTGACATGGCAACTGTGAAACTCTGTGTGTGTAGAGATCAATGCTCTTGAGGCCATTCACAGTCACTACACCTCCCATTGCCCTACTTTAGCAAGGCTGCCGATGTCATCTACCTTAAAATATACCTTTGGAGAAGTGCTAGCCCTTTAAGCTCCGTGGTGCGTGCCATAAATGAGGAACAATGTAGTAGCAGTAACTACACAGCTATGAGTTTAAATCCCATCTGTGGCAAGTGTTTGTGTGTGTACTTCAAATTTTTTGTCCCGATTTACAGCCAGTACACATCTCTGATCCTGACTTTACAAGTCCTGCAGATATCATCCACCTTACAAGTATCTGTTGTGAAGCCTATACCATGTCAGGTCAGTGGTGCATGTGGTAAATGTGTAACATAATGGTCCATAAAGGTTGTTAGATAGATGTTTGAACCTCACCCCTCGCAAATGTAAATGTGTGATTAGGCTGAAATTATTTTTGGGATCTCTCACCCACTACATCACCCAATGCCAGTATTTACAAGGGCTGGTGATGTTCCTCACCTTAAAAGTATCTTGGGATAACATCCATCCAGTAAGCCCTGTGGTGCATATAATAAATGTGGTACACTGTAGTAGCAATACATAGCTAGGTAGGGGTGTGAATCTCAGTACTGGCAAGTGTGTGTTTGTCATCAGTATCCTGGGTGGAAGTTGCTGTGATTGTGTAATATCAGCATTCATTGTGGGGAGGAATTTTGCTAAATTCTTAGATTGAGGATCTACTATATGTCACAATGTCCACCTTACAAGGACAACACATGTCAAACAGCAGAGAGGCTGGTGTAGACAATCCATAGCCCTACATGTTACATTATGGATTGGTGAACTATATAGGCAACCCTTGCATTACCCAGAGAACACTCTCCACCCATGTCTCATACACAACCACACTTGGCTAGGCAACAACCACTATATTGGTAGTTCCCTGCATATTACCCACAGATAGCAACCACGGTGTGATTGCAGTAGACTACATGCCTGTTCACCACAACACTGCCACTGACATCAGAATGTACTGTGATGTGTAACATCTCCTGACTGAGTATGTGTTATCCAGCAAGTAAAAGGACATGGCACCCTGTTCCATCCCTACAATAGGCAAATAATTGCTTACAGTGGTCCTTTGCCATGTTCCCCACTGGACGCCTGCAACAACTGTAGAGTCTGCAAATGAGACCCACAAAGGGAATACCATGCCTTATACACATGCCCTGTATGGACAGATGCCACTAACTCCACTGAATACCTGTATCATGCTGTCACTGTAGGTGCAGGCATGACCTCAGTTCCATAGCCAGTTCTCACCACATGAGGTCAGGAATGCCACATCAGATGATACCAATCTGTCCACACAACATGCCCCAGAGACTCCAGTTACACTTCCACACATCACAGAACATGCATGTGGGACATGTGCACAACCCAGACACTGTCCATGTTATGTAATATAGATCACATATACAGATCACATGGCAAGCATTGCACAGCACTGGCCACCCACAATAGTAATCCAGATGAGTGGATGATAAAAACAATACCCACCTGTGTGGGCCAATCCAGGAACTACACCCCTGAGCCACACTGGAGACCATTGTCATGTGGCCTGATGCCAAGGTATACCCTTTGCCTAGCCTTGTACAGCCTTCTGGCACAGACAACTACTACACACCTGTGAACAATGAACCCATGCATGTCAGTACTGGCAAGTGTGTGTGTGTGTGTGTGTGTGTGTGTGTGTGTGTGTGTGTGTGTGCGCGTGCATGGAGATTAATGATTTTGAAGCCATTCACACTCACTACACCTCCCATTTCCCTACTGTAGCATGCTTTCTGATGTCAGTCACCTTGAAAAAACCCTTTGGTCATATATCATCCTGATAAACTCTGAAGCACATGTGATGCCTGTGTAATACTGTAATGTAGCAAACTACTTAGTTAGGAGTTCTAATCCTGACCCTGCCAACTGTGATAATGTGTGTGAGTCCCTCAGAGGGTGTGGTTGTGTCTTCCTTGACACCTGCTTTTGCGGACAGCCACATGTACTACACCTGCCTTATCCCTCTGTTATCACTGTTGCTAATGTCACTCACCTTCAAAGATACCTTTGGACAGCTCTCCAACATGTACGCTCTGTGGTGCATGCAATAACTGCATAACAGTGTAATAGCATTACATAGTCAGGTAGGGGTTTGAAACCCAGTACTGGTAAGTGTGTGTTTGTGTGTATTATCAGTGTCCTGTTGGGGTGATTGTGTAAGGACAGGGTTCATTGCAGTGTGGGTTTTGCCACATCATCATATTGAAGAGCTACATATCCCATTGTCAACATTACAAGGCCAACATTTTCCAAACATTGTAGAGATTCTAGTCAACAATCCTCAGCCATAAATGTGTACAGCCATGTGCAATTGCCATGTGACAGTATGGATTAGTACATAATATAGGCAACTGTCATAATGCCCAAATACCACTCTCCACCCATTGATCATACACAAACATGCTTAGCTCTTACTCTCGTACTCCCTTCCTTTCTTACTTTGCCTCAGTCTGTCTCTCTCACTGCCTCTCTGGTGGATGTGGAAAAGTACACCTGCTTTGCTTAGGCAGCAGCTTGTGTTTTGTAAGTGATGCTCATGATCAGCTGATGGCCTATGCATGAATTGCAGTCCCCCACTAGCTGATTGCATGTGGAACAGCTGTTGTATTATTCCTATAGTCAATCTCATGGAAACACACTCCTATAACTAAGCACTTCATGTGGGTGTTGGCCCTTTTCATTCACTGTGAGCAGGACTTCATGTAGATGTTTGACAAACAGCATCACAGAGGGTAGTTGGATATACCTCTTACAACATACACTGTGGAGACAGGCCAACAATATATATATATATATATATATATATATATATATATATACATATATATATATATATATATATATATATATATATATATATATATATATCTATATATATATATATATATATATATATATATATATATATATATATATAGCGTGCATTCAAACATCAGGTCCACACTCTCTAACTCTCCTTCCTCCACAACTGCACTGTTCTGCCTTGCTACAAAATGGACAGGTGTCACATGTGAACACAGCCTAACATTAGGGGGGGTATATATAGGGACAGATTTCAGGTAAGCCTATAACAAACCTATGGCATTTGTGCATGATACATTTCACGTTAACATGACTGTCCTGCAGGTGGTGGGGTCTGAAACTCATGTGTCTATCATAACATTATTACTTCCACCATCAGCTATTTGCTGCACTAATATACATGTCTTGAGGTACAGAATACACACTATGATGGCTTACATCTTGTCATTCAGTGCTGATCCACACAGTTGACAGGTATGGCCCACTGCCCACAGGGCCAGATGTTATATCCATAGCAGATGTTCAGCAGGACATCATTATAACAACAACACTTGATGGCACATATAAATCCTTCCACAACATCTATCCCATTATTACAGACCAAGTACTACATTCAATTACATGCATATATGTTTCACATACCTGTTGTATGGAAGATATCCTTCCTGTGTGTGGGTAGCAATGTTACCGACAGCAGGTAGCAATACCTCTTACAACAGGACTTGCAGACACAGGCCAACTACATATTTGTATAAGGTTCCAGACCTACGAACATGTGAGTATTGTTGTTATATGCATTGTATACCACTAGTTTTACAGGGTTTGTGTGTACATGCTAGTTTAGCATGGAATGCAGTCTTTCTGCATAGCTCTCAACTGTGGGCCTATCCACATGATGGCCAGAGGATTGGCTGTTATGTTTTGTCTGTTCACCATACAGGTCTTGTCTCTGGTATATCAGTGGCATTTTGTCTGTTGAGTGCTATCAGTATATGGCTACATACATTTGTGTTTCTGTTTCCTGAGTAATGGTATGTTGCAACCAATCCTGTATATAACAGCAATATTGCAAATATGGCCCTGTGTTCCAGCCTCTGTCCTCCACCTATATACCAGGCTTTGTCCATATGTCATGCAGTAAGAGCTTGTTAAGTAGTGGGCTATCATTGTGTAGTGCTGGCATTCCTGCCATCATTCCAGTGATGTTGTGGACTCCCACACATATTGTGGAGTAGGGTCCATATATATGTGGGCTACAGCTGGACAAAATGTGTGTGACCTTGTATGGTCCAGAGGTCAGTGTATGTAACACTGTTATATGCCCTTGTAAGTCATTCTATGAGGGAGGGGTATGCACCATTTATAACCTAGGCTGTTACAGCATGTGAGAGATATCAGTAGTAAGACACATTAAGGTATATAGCTGTACATTTCCATACATTTCACCATGGGAACAGTGGTGGGCTAGTGCTTATTGTCTTACAGACAGTTCTGTTTGTCAGTGTGATAGTGATGTTTTAAGTTAAGCATTGCTATGCAATAGATACATTTTCATTGTGACAACTTAATTCTTTTCCCCCTAGGGGTTGAGTACAGAGTGTAATTGGAGGCTGCTGAACTACATCTGTAATTAATTAGTGTTGATTGATTCTTATCTTCCAGGTCAGTGTTTCTTTACTGTTGTACTACTTGAAGGCCTTGGCCTGGATAGCAACATATGTTATGCTTTCAGATTACTGTATCAAATGTTTTACTTGAGAGTTGCATTACTCAGTTATTATGTATTTCAAACACTTAACTGTTATATGAAATGACGTATACAACTGAAATAGTACACAAATAAACACTTCTATGTATGCAAACCTGTGTGTGGTGTCATATCCTTTGACTTCTCTGTGGGTATATGTTTCATGCAATAATTGTCTTTTGTATGAAAGAATCAAGCACTGGCCATTTTAAAAAGTAGCAACTGTAGGAATATTGGCTGTTCAATATGCTGTGCATCCTCCAAATATGTATCTTCTTATACATATCTATATGTAGTAATATATGCGTATGTATGTGTATATACATATATATCTATATGGGTCCACTTCAGATGATCGAACTTTTAAAAATTCGACTTTCATATGGCCAAGACCATATGATCGAACTTTTAAAAGCTCGACTAATCTGAATGGAGATCTCCATACAGTGCAGAACGGGAAGATTTCCCATTACCACAATGTAGTGCCATCTCGGAGTTGGTATATTTAAATAGTGAGGTGTGGGGGGGGAGCAGCCCCCCACGTGGGGGGTGCAAGGGGGGGCTTGTCTCCCTACTAAACAGAGTTAGTGGGTTTTTTGTGTGTTATGATGTTTAGTTTACATGGTCGATGTTTCAAATGTTTGATCATATGGTCTCGGCCATATGAAAGTGAAACATTTGAGTTGTCGATCATGTAAAGTAGATCCATCTATATATAAGTACATATATATATATATATATATATATATATATATATATATATATATATATATATACATATATATATATATATATATATGTGTGTGTGTGTGTGTGTGTGTGTAAGTATTTATCATTGGAATGTTTACTGCTTCCACATTGTACATTCCCTATGGTAGACAGATTGTTCTGCATGATATGTTATTGATATCATCCTGACATTGTACAGCTAAGATGAATTACTGTTAACCTGTTGTGGCTATGTTGTGTAGGGTCCTGGGTATGAGACTTGCAAGTGTTGGTTATTGTGTTGCAAGGCAGATCTGTTTATCTGTGGAGGAGGGGATGATATCAATAATTACAAGAGGCACATAATTTAGGCCCCCTCATCCCCATTAATGGTGCCTTTGGTCATATATTTATTTGTTGTGTTCTTGAAGCCTCCCACCTTTGTTTGTGTTACTAAACAATATTAAAGCAAAACTAAACATTATAATATGAAATTAAGTCCCCCCCACACCCCCTAACTATTTATTCTAACTCCAGGGTCGCACTGCAGTGGGGAAGGGGGCATATCCCATTTTGTTGCCAATAATACTTGTCGGTCAAATGAAGTGTTGGTCAAATGAAATTTCGGTCATTTGGTCTCGGGCAAATGGGTGTCGAGCAAACAGAAGTTAGGGCAAATGAATTAGACCCATATATATATATATATATATATATATATATATATATATATATATATATATATATATATATACACACACACACATACATATATATATATATATATATATATATATATATACACACACACATACATATATATATATTTTTACATATATGACAACACTCAAATCTGCGCTGAGTTACAGCACAATGGCACTAAATATACAGAACAAACTGATATTGCCAGCATCATGGCAGATAGGTTCAGTGCTAACTTTACCCCTCTCTCATCCCCTAAGGGCCCATCTCTATACTGGAAGAATGCAAAGTTCCTGTAATCACGGCTGCACAGGTAAAAAACGCACTCTCCAAAGCCAAGAACACAGCATCCTTGGGACCTGACAACATCCCAGGCTGCATTCTACATGAACTACCGAATGAACTGGCACCTCACCTAAGTACTATGCTTAATCATAGCTTCACTTCAGGCTTTGTGTCCACTGAATGGTGCACAGCAATGGTTATCCCACTCCACAAAGGGGGAGCTACCACAGACCCCGGGAACTACCGCCCCATTAGCCTGATGAGCCTGGTCTGCAAGGCTATAGAATGTATCATCATGGAATTTATAAACAATGACATTGGTAATCTCCAAACTCTGGGCCCTACCCAGTTCGGGTTTGTATAAGGCAGATCATGTCTCCTAAATCTGATAGACTTCTTTGAAGCGGTCACCAAAGCCATAGATGAAGGTAAGGTGGTTCACACAGCCTATCCAGATCTCGCCAAGGCTTTTGTCACCATCCCCCACTCTGGAATTATAGATAAACTCACTAAACTAGGTATAAATCTCTATGTCACAAGATGGGTTGCCAACTGGCTGACTGACAGAACCCACACTGTGAAGGTAGCAGACTCTAAATCCAACTTCAGACCAGTGACAAGTGGAGTACCACGGGGTTCAGTCCTAGGTCCTGTCCAGTTTGGTATCTACTTCTCTGAAGTACAGGCTAACACAGAAGGTCTTTGGCTAACAAAGTTCACAGATGACTACAAACTAGCAGCCATAATCAAAACTCCTAACGTTGTGGACATGCTACAAAAGGGCCTCACTGTGACAGATGCCTGGTGTCAAAGCCATGGCCTCAAGCTCGATGCCAAAAAGTGCATTGTCATCCCTTTTGGTAAAAACTCTGTACCCATGAGATACCATATAGGTGGTAGTCTACTTAACACCGAAAGTGTGATAAGAGAATTTGGGACACAGGTAGACAGTAGTCTCTCCTTTGATACTCACATTGCCACAGTAGTCAGGAAATCCTTCTACGTGGCACACCTCATCACAGGAAAAAAGAGGTCATTGTTCCCCTCTACTCATCACTCATTAGACCCATTATAGAGTACAGCGCCCCCTTTTGGTACGTACCTCACAAGACATCTACAACAACTGGAAAGGCCAGAGAAATACCTCTCAAAGAGGATTACCAGCCTCAAACAGATGCCCTACGCAGACCATCTCAAAAAACTCCAGCTTTACTCTGTCGCATATTGCCTACTCAGAGGCGATCACTGCCTAACATACAACACTATGTCAATCACAGAGCTGTTGGACATGCTCCACTTAAAGAAATCCCAATCCCTCTGAGCTACACGCTCTAGTGACCTAAACCTTGTCACCACAATAAACAGAACATGCTGGAGGGATAGATTCCTGTCCCAGAGACTTCCCATACTCTGGAACAAATTACCTGTCTATATCAAACAAAGCTCCTCATTAGCACTCTTCAAGAACAATCTTGATGATTGGATGGGAGATAGGAAATTCACCCTGGGGATCACTTCTGTGGCTCTGCTTGACAGGGGCACAGGAAAATAATTTTCTTGGGTGGCAAAAGCCTGGGTACTGTTTGGCTAGGCTTATATAGGCCCTAGGGCCAATAGCCTAGTACCTACCTATGAACCTATGTATTGATATATATATATATATATATATATATATATATATATATATATATAATATATATATATATATATATAATATATATATATATATATATATATATATATATATATACACATATATATGCATACATATATATGTATATCTATAGATGTATACATCATATCATTTATATATATATATATATATATATATATATATATATACACACACACACACACATACATACATACAGACAGACATCTACATATATAAATGCATTTCCCCTACTGTTGAATGACTGTGCTGGATGATATGTTTGAGAAAACATCAGATTTATTTACATCTGACATGACTTAGTGGTAAATCACTTTGGCTATAGTGTGGAGGGTGCTGTGTTTGAGACTTGCAAGGGCTGATTATTTTGTTGCTGGGCAGAACAGGGCCTGTTGGAAACAGATAGATTTAGGCAGTTTAAAGCAGTTGTAAGTGGGTTTGCGTGGAGCTAAGCGATTCTTACGTGAGCTTAGCTTTGTCTACTGCCGCTTAAACCCATGCTAATTTCAAATAAAGAAAAGAAAAAAGGGAGATAGGAAAGTGGTGAAATTAGGGCAAGCAGGGGGACAAACAAGAGGAGAAACAAGTAGGGATGTGTAGGACGGGTGTAGGAAAGGACCATAGCTCTGCATTTTTTTGGCAGCAACAGCTGCTTTCAATCTGGGCAATTTAGAATTTGGAGCCTGACACCCTACAGGGAGGTGTGTGGGCATCATACAATATGGATGATTGGTAGGGTTAGATTGTGTGCTGGGTACATGTCTCAGGGCAAAATGCAGAGCTATGTATGGGACATGCTTTTTTTGTGGGACAGATGCCCCTTTTTTTTAAAGTGAGAGTGGGATGTTAAGGAAGGAATATTGGTAAGTGTGGAGAGAGAGGTTTGGTAAGAGAGGTTGTATTTTCAGTGACAGACAAGACAGCAGACAGGGGTGGTATATGACACATGGGGGGTAACACCTTGATAGGGAGGGTGGTTGGGAATCTGAGGCTCATGAGCCCCCCAGGTGGTAGTAGTGGCACTGATGTCCACACCCGATGGCAGTCACCACTACTCCTTCACAGCCCCGAAGGTGGCTGTGCTGGGGGCTGGGCTGGAGGGGCCACCTGCCCCTCTAGCTGTGACAGCCTGCTCTCCAACTGGTGCAGGCGGTCATCCAACTCCAGCTGGAGGACACTGCGCACCATGCCACAGATCTCATCCCAGGTGACAACGTCCTCACCGTGCCCACTTGCAGGGTTGGCAAGCCCCATCCCCTGCAGTTGTTCCACCTAAGGGTGGTGCAGGCCCAGCAGATGAGGGAGGTCTGGGTTGGGGCCCAGATGTGCTGGGACCTGGTGCCTTGTCCAGGTGGGATGGAGAGGCGGATCCGCTGGGATCTGCCTTCCCATATGTGCTATGGTGTGGAAATTAACAATAAATATTGGTTAGTCATGCATAAAACATTACAACATTAGTCAAAATAGCATGCATGGATATTCCCATTTACCCAAAACAGTGCAATTATAACAGTGCCATAGCAAACAGAACCCATGCATATATGGAATGGCACTCAGGGTTGCAACAGCATGCCAGTTAGTGGTATGTCAGGCAGGCAATAAGATGATTATTCAACAGGGAATATTAGTATGCACACAGTTTAAACAATGATAAACCAAATGGAACAACAATCCCAACAGTAGAGGTTTGTTTAGGAACATACCCATGTTGGTTTCAGTGTGATGGCTGGATCAGTTGAGTGGTGGGGGAAGGGAACAGATTCAATTGACAACTGCTATCAAGTATATTTGTCAGTACGCTACTATTCACTATTCTCATTCTCACCACACTTACACTCTACCTGGGCCATGGGGCTGCTACAGCACACCAACAGCTGTAGATATCAACAGAGCAAGTGTACCCTTATTTTAGTTATACACATTAGACCTGTTTCTATACCAATTTCTTTACCCGTGGGCCTGTGCAGATGAACTGTGTGCACATTACATTGCTGTTTCTACAAATATTTCAGATTCACATAGTTGCAGGCTCTGCAGTGTGTTGTGTCTTTCACATACATCTACTGTGACATTCTCTGTGTGCAGGTTTCTTTTCAACTGGGGAAACTATCTATGACAGTGTGACACTTGAGGGGCTTGTTTGGGCCAGACTGCAGAATGTGGATGTCTAGCTTGCATCTATTTGAAGGACTAGGGCTGATCAACACAGCAATTGTACACCTCTCATATTTATGCACATCATACTAGTATTTCTATTCAGATTTCTTTATCTGTGTGCCCTGTATGGAAAATGTATGTGTTGCAGTACATTACTTTTTCTATTCAGATTGCAGTTTAAAACTGTAGAACAGACTGAGATGTTACTGGCAGTCCCTGGATTTGAACCATGCTGTGTGTGCAAAATTGAACTGCAGGCCTAGTCATTATCAGACTGAGCTATGGAGGAGGTGTTGTGTGTTGCTTGTGACATTTCTATCTAGTACATATTTTTGTGCACAGTACTTTTATTATGACATGTTGCATTATTTGTTTCCCATTTTCAGTACAAGTTATGCATATACAACAGACATTAGTGTCACTGTTTGTCAAACATGTGCACATTAGCTGGACTGCACATTTGACTGTTTTACAACTACATACTCCAATTTAGATTCCTGAGTACACAGTGTAGGTTTTAGGTCTGCACCTTTTAGCCTTATACATTTCTCAGTACATTCACAGCTACATACGGCTGAAATTGAAAGGTTAACACAGGACAATACTGGCAGACAAACAAATAAAACACATTCTGATGGGAATATATACTGTTGCTTTTTTCCAGTTATTTGACATGGCAATTCTAAAGTATGCAGACAAGCAGTGTTAAATCAGTTCACCTCAGTTAATGCATTCTGCAGGACATGCACATTTCTATTTATCAGGTACAAGTGAGATGACACACACCAGTGTTTAGGATCACCTTTATTAGTTTTGACATACATATCTGTGTACAACTCAGATCTCCACAATTACTATTCCTGCATGATCTGCACAGGGGAATGCTTTTCATTTCTAACTGTTACAGTAGCCCTGACATGGCACTTTCTTGGCAGGTTCACTCAAACACACTCATACATATTCTAATATTCCTCTCCTGAGTATTGTACCTTGTTTGCTACTGATATCTGTATTACACAGCAGTTGGGAATACTCCATTATAACACTGGCAGCCTGACACAGGCATTTATTCCTGACTTTTACATCACAATTATATATACAGGTAGGACTGCCATTACTCAAATTTTGATTTCTTACTGCTAATAGTAGGGGGTATTCTGTACTCACCATACTGCCGATGCAGCCAGGCCAGTCAGTGGGCATCAGCCTGCACATTCTGGGACCTCTCCACAGCAGCTGTATGTGGAGACATCACACATTAATAACACCTGCACAGTCACAAGTTGAACTTCTTCCATACTTAGTTAGAGATACATAAGACTGCATACTTACAGACAGGTGGGGCATCCTGTGCTCAGGCTTCTTGGATCCACTGGTCCAAGACTGCACCCCTCCTCCGCTTCAAGTCATTATGGTGATGACATACCTGTTCACCAGTCTGGTGTATGTCAGTGGCACTGGTGAGATCACATGCAAGCTGATCCCAGGCCTCTTCTTTGTACTGTGAGCCCTGGTATGGGTCCTGCAGCAGCCTGCCATCATGGTTTTTAATTAGGAGCTCAGCCATGACCCTGGACTCCTGGATACCCCAACATTGCACTTGGAAATGCACACCTTCTCTAACGCCAGCCATTTTGGTCCTGCTGTGTGCAATCCCAAATAGTTATGGCTGTATTCCTGCCTATGCGGTTTAAATAGGGCAGTTTTCCCACACTTTTTCTTGATTGGCCAGTTTTAATATGCTGCATTATGCTTAGCTCTGCGCAAATCCACATATTATTGCTTATCCCAGCTAAGCAGAGCTGAAAGCAGGTAAGCAATGCTTGCACTAGCATTGCTTAAATCTATTTTTTTCATTAAATTTATAAATTATTTTTTACATTTATATTTTACATATTCCCACCCCTACTGTGCTATACATGAGTGATATGATTGACATCTATCATTCACATTCCTGAAAAGTTTATTAAATAATTTGCCAGAGGGGGATTCAAACCGAGCATGTTCTACATGCTATACCATGGTAGTACCACTACACTACAGCAGCTTGATGATGTTTTCTATCACAGTAACACTGATCTATCATTTTCAGGATTTCAGCCAGGCTAAGCATAACTTGTAACATTTCTGCCTTGGTGGTCATTAACCAAGTGGTATTTTTCTGGTTTTGGTATTACCACTTCACAGTTTGTGGTTTTCTATCCTTTTTCATATATTGCAATCAGATATATACTTGTGGCATGAACATCTCTATATCACCTAATTATACGTTCATGCTATGATCACATGATGGGACATTTAAGAAGGTGGATGTATGGTACAACCTGGGCCAATATCTGGCAATATAGACAAATGCCCATGTGTTATTGACCAGTGTAGGTACAAATATGATGACCTGAAGTGCTACCACCTTGACAAGCTGCAAGAGTGGAAAGCACATGTTTAACAACAGTGCTCTGTTATATACTAAAATGATTTATTTAAAGAGATGTTTATGTTAACTATATGCCAGACCAGTCAACTACAACATGCACACTGTTAAGGTCAGGATATATATATATATATAGTTCTCTCTCTCTCTCTCTATATATATATATATATATATATATATATATATATAGATAGATAGAGAGAGATATAGGTAGGTAGATAGATAGATATACATATGTATATTGCAATGTGTAAGCCAGTGGAGCTATGTATAATAGACATACGCTTAGGATGTTTTATCTCAAGCATACTAAGGGATACATGTATAGGTTAATGATGCCAGTCTCTGGAGGTATACAGTATTTGGAGCATGGTAGACACACGTAGCACATGGCTAGGGACTGTTTTCCGTATGTCAGTATTACTACCCAAGCAGAGTTATTTACATTGCCCAGCAATAGCTAATGTCAGTACCAATGTTTTACACTGGTTAGAACATCAACAGTTCTTTCCTGTTCTGGCTGCATCATCCTTCATCTGTCCCATTGGACTGATTTGCACCTTTCAGCCCTTGAGGAGTTAGACTTGAACAAGATGGGCTACCACAGCAGAATGTAAAGACTGATAGCAGAGTACAGTGAGTATAACTGGCATATGACTTACAGTGTCCTGTATATCAATTATATGTCGCATGCACGCCAGCCTTCATATTATGTTTTCACACTGCAAGTCAAAATATAGAGAAAATGTAGGCTCAGGTACCTCTGGCAGGTCCAGCGATGGTGAGGGTACTGCTCACCAGAAGGGAGTAAAGACCTCTCTACCCCATCACCCTTGGTGGCCCAGCTGTAGCTGTAGTAGTTGGTCAAGGCTGTGATGGAGAGAAAACTTAAAGATTGGCTTTGCCATATTGCAAGGCTTCTGGAGTGCATTACTGATTCACTCATCCAGTTGGCCCTGGCCATCAGGCCCCTAGACGGAAGATAGCTCCATGAAAATGGCCAACTAAAACCATCATTTGGCAGAAGTTCTCAGTAGGTTGCCCTCTAGTCCAGAATGGCAGCACCCCAGCAGCCAGAATCCCTCTTTAGCCCTTGGTTAGCATCACTCTCATCCTACTGTGTTATACTCCCTGCCTTGTGTGTGATCCAGCCTTCCCCATCACCATTTGTCCACGCTCTGCATATGTCCATCACTTATCACCGCAACCTTATGCGTGCACAGCCACCCATGTTTCTTTTATGCTGTTTCATCTTTGTCTGCCTGTCCCTACAAGCTCTTCTAGTTCCTCTCTCTCCATAACCATTTTTTCCATTTTTTTCCTTGCATCCCATACCTCATTGTCCTCTTTCTCTTTATATGAAAAAGGGAGGTCTGTCTCCTCAAAAAAAAAAAAAAAAAAAAAAAAAAAAAGGACTACCTCATCCCTACTTTGCACTCTGTTTTTTTTGTGTTTCCCTTGCTATCATTTCCATATCCTGCTGTACTATACACCACTTTTATTGCTGATAATGGTGGTGGCATGCAGAGGTATAGCTAGGTTTACCCGAAGAAGGCAGCCACTCTGTGCCCACAGTATCAGACGGAGAAATCAGCAAATGCCAATTGGGCAGTAGCAGAATTTATTTCTGTACAAGCACAATACTACTTCTGAGCATATTTTCCCTCTCTGTACTGGTTTACTCTTGCAATGTGGCAAGATGTGACCAGAGGAAGCTCCATCCAGGTGGCCATGGACAAAGTTTGTTTTTTGTTAAGGCTCTATGCCCACCCTTGTTGGCTGATGTGTACACCCACATTACTGTGGGGCATTTTACATGCTCCCAATACATGTTTCTGCTTCCACCCAGATGCTAATGAGGGCTACCATCATTGGCTTGGGAGTGCCAGTCCCACATCCTGACCTCAGAGCTGTAGTCAGCTTATCTAGTGGCCAGTACAATTCCCCAATCTTATCCCCCTCAACATGTAGCTGAGGAGCAAAAAAAAAGAGGTTCTCCCTACAGAGCAGAAAAAAATCAGCTTTGAACTGTAGAAACCCACTTGGTACAAATGCAACGACTGCTTGCTAACACTTAGCATACCACACATGAAGCATTTCAGCCATAAACATAGTATCAGCATTAATTTCTGAATTCTGGTGTTGGAATACTGCCTCATGCTGATCATGCCCTCTAGCACCTTTTGCCTAGGGCAACCTCCTTATATGCCCCATCCTAGCTACATCTCTGTCTGGCCTTTTCTGTACTGTGCAAGCCTCCTCTTGCATGCTGTTACCAACTGACAAAAACCACAACTCCCTCTTTCCATGATAGGCAAGTTAGTGTTGGCTATTCAATTCTTCCCTCCTGCACCTGCCTCTTCCAGTGCATGAGCTGCTATTCAAGCTCGAGTCATCTGTGTCATACTCAGAGCTTTATCCTGCTATGCTAAAAAGCTAAAGCAATAGAGTTGCTAAAAATACAACCGGAGAAAAGAATGCTCCCATTATTAACACAAAAAATGGTTGTAACCAGGTAGGCAGGTTTCCACTAAGAAAAAGGAAATGTTTATATATTAGGCAGTAGTGGTCAAGAACATGGACCTAGGTGGCTCAGTTGACATAGCCTCTATGTAGAATTTGAAAAAGGACAAAAATTAGTAGGATACATCCCACTGGGTGAACATGATCACAGGAAGTAAATCATCGGTGATGGTGGAAGGGGGGCTGACCAATAGGAATGTGGAAATTCTGGTGCAGATGTTGAAGAGGATCATTTAGGGGAAATGCAGAAAGCTCGCCAAGCATCTGGAAGGAAAGTGGCTGGAGAAATAGCATGTTTAATGGCTTTTTCATGGATTTTGAATGAGTGGAAGCTCGGAGTGTCAGTGTATGTAACAATTAATATATAGGGCTATAGTTTAAGGTTCAGTGTTTGAGTCATGGGTTTGCCTTATTGATTCCTTTTCTTTGATGTTTATTATTATTTTATACATAAAATGTCTGGGAGGAGATGATACTTGTGTTTTGTGAGCTTAACTCTGTGGATGTCCACAACTGCGGGAGTTCACTATGCCAATACTAATTTAGGCTTATATTGATAGGAGAAGGGAAACGACTCTTGATGGTATGGATGCAAACAGTGTCTCTACTACATTTTAGGAAACAAATATGAATGTTAACGTGGAATGTAAATTGGCTCTCAGGCAAGAGTAAGAGGGACAGAATGATAGCATAATTATATAAAGTTGCACTTGAAGTAACATACACTACTACTACAAGAAACATATATGACCTGCAAAGAACGTAAGCAGTTCATCAGGAAAGCTTGAATGACAGATCATTTTACCAGCTTGAGGGAAAAGAGGAGTAGGGGTGCGCTGATATTGTTAAAACAAAACTTTGGGGTACAGAGACAAGAAGAGCTGAAAGATAAATGGAAAAGATATGTATTAGTAAGGGGAATTTGGCAGGAGAAAGGATTATGATGGGGTCCATTTAGCTCTCAAAAAATAAAACAGCTCTAATGAAACATATTTGAAAATATCATGCAGTATCATTCTATTGGGAGGGAGACATCTGGATAGATTTGGGCTAGTGGATGTGAAAGATACAGCTAGAGACCCACAGAATTGACTTTTTACTCAGGAAGATACCAGGCTAGGGCATGGCTGGATCATTACTACCTGTCAAAGAAATATGTTTGCTAGGTATTAGGAGTGGCAACACACCCCATTTTGCTAGCAAATAATGTCCCACTTCAAAGTGACTCAAATTCTGGTGCAGACATGGAGGAAGTTTACCAGCTATCTGCTGAGAAAGAAGGTGTTTATGCACTGGGTACATCAAATTATACAGCAAGTTTTACATCATATTGAGTTGGTAATGGAGGATTTAGCACTTGTTTTGGATAGGGTAACGGAGAGAATAAAATTCTTAGCTAATATTCATAATTCATTAATGTGTTCTGAAAGTCTATGTAATTATTTAGAGGCCTAGGGTAAGTTAAAGGATTGCGAGAAACAATTAGGGTCGACAGGGGTGAAGCTGGGGAAAACTAATTTGAGCGACCAAAACATGCAGTCCTATCTCATCTTGGGACTCTAGATGAGGTTAAAGCTCAGATTTGAAGCAAAATTGTTTTGAAACAACCCAGCACTATGGAAGCTTTTGCTCTGAGACTAACACAAGTGTTTGAACATATGATAATTAACATGAGACACTTGGAGACTAGAAAATGACTGTGTGACCTAGGGAGGTCAAGATCCATTATGACAGACTATCAGGAAACACTCTATGAGCAGGACCCAAAATTAGAGGCAAACAGATAGCAAATGAGGGGGCATATAGATGAACTAGATGTAACACATCAGAGTAAAGAAAAAATAAAGGGACTGATGGTAGATATAATGGAAGAGGATATTAGGGAAATAGTTGAGAACAAAAGCAGTGAGAATGCACTAGGATTAGACAGAATTCCAGTAGAGGTATGGAAAAGGGGATGTAATGAAAGTCTGACAAGCACTTTTCAACCAAGCCCTGAAGAGGGGACATACTGCTTTCATGGTGTGATGTGGTAATAGTATTGATCCTGAAAGAAGGTAAAGACATTGCAAACCCAAGTGAATATAGGTCCATAGCTGTACTGAACCATGATTATCAAGTGAACATAGGTCCATAGCTATTCTGAGCCATGATTATAAAGTGAAAATATAGGTCCATAGCTATACTGAACCATGATTATCAAGTAAACATAGGTCCATAGCTATACTGAACCATGATTATCAAGTGAACATAGGTCCATAGCTGTACTGAACCATGATTATTAAGTGAACATAGGTCCATAGCTATAACGAACCATGATTATCAAGTGAACATAGGTCCATAGCTGTAGTGAACCATGATTATCAAGTGAACATAGGTCCATAACTATACTGAACCATGATTATCAAGTGAACGTAGGTCCATAGCTATACTGAACCATGATTATCAAGTGAACATAGGTCCATAGCTATACTGAACCATGATTATCAAGTGAACATAGGTCCATAGCTATACCAAACCATGATTATTAAGTGAACATAGGTCCATAGCTATAATGAACCATGATTATTAAGTGAACATAGGTCCATAGCTATACTGAACCATGATTATCAAGTGAACATAGGTCCATAGCTATATTGAACCATGATTATAAAGTGAAAATATAGGTCCATAGCTCTACTGAACCATGATTATCAAGTGACCATAGGTCCATAGCTATACTGAACCATGATTATAAAGTGAAAATATAGGTCCATAGCTATACTGAACCACGATTATCAAGTGAACATAGGTCCATAGCTATACTGAACCATGATTATAAAGTGAAAATATAGGTCCATAGCTATACTGAACCATGATTATCAAGTGAACATAGGTCCATAACTATGCCAAACCATGATTATTAAGTGAACATAGGTCCATAGCTATAACAAACCATGATTATCAAGTGAACATAGGTCCATAGCTATACAGAACCATGATTATTAAGTGAACATAGGTCCATAGCTATAACAAACCATGATTATCAAGTGAACATAGGTCCATAGCTATACTGAACCATGATTATCAAGTGAACATAGGTCCATAGCTATACTGAACCATGATTATCAAGTGAACATAGGTCCATAGCTATACTGAACCATGATTATCAAGTGAACATAGGTCCATAGCTATACTGAACCATGATTATCAAGTGAACATAGATCCATAGCTATACTGAACCATGATTATAACGTTTTCATGCCAATCATTGGTAGGAGACTGGACAAATTACTTATTAAATTGATAGAGCTAGAACTGTGTGGAATGTATATAGGGGTGACAGGCCTTTAATAATATTGTAAAGAATTCAAAAGGATGCTGAGGAAACAAAAAAGTCTAATGCTTATAGGTTTAAATGCTGAGAAGTCATTTGATTGAATGAACTGGAGATTCATATATGAAGTATTGAAAATGTTTTGCTTCCTGGTCAAATGAATAGATATAATATTTAATGTATAGTGGGGCTCAACCGCAAACATAAAGGGTACAGGGAGACTGACTGATCCTACAGGCTTGTTATGAGGTACAATACAAGGCTGTCCACTTTCCCCTTTGTTGTTAGCTTTGTCCTGTTTCTGGAACCTTTACTGAGGCATATTAGGCAATCCTGAAAAGAATGTTATCTCTGGAGTATTCAACAGGAGAAAATAACATTGTTTGAGGATGGTATACTATACCCTCCAGACCCTGAGAAAGGTTTGAAACCAATGTTTGCAGAGTTGTGATTGCTAGTTCACTTGCAGGATATGAAGTAATTGATGAGAACACTAAAACAATAGCAACAAGTTACCCCCCACCTTATGAAATGGGGAAAACCTTCCCCTATTTGTGGGACTATACAAAAATTAAATATTTAGGTGTCTGGATTAAAAATGATATTCAGCAAGTGGCTAAGGAAATGTGGCAGAGCACAACACTAACTAGTTGCTAAGGAAATGGAAGATGACATTTATGAAGGAGGATTACAAAGTAATGTTGGTTCAAATGTGTATAGTTCTGTTAGTTGCATATGAGGGACAAACATATTTCTATCAGCCTGGGGAAAATACATGGAAGAGGATCACAAGTGAACTGAAGAGTTATTTTGGGGAGGATAAGAATGAGAGACAGTGGGATTGGGAGAGCACGATGCTAACCAAGGAAATGGAGGGCTATAAATTTCAGTCTTGGGACATATTTTAAGGCCATTCAGCTGAGGTTAATCTATTTACTACAACTGCCTACATACATGCCCAAATGGAAACATATGCTGCTGTATGAGGAGGAGGCACTGCGAGATATGCAAATCATGAAATTATGGGATGAAATAAAAAACAGGGAAAATTAAACAAGGGCTATGGAATATACTGCAGGCATTACTAGGAGAATACTTAAATGAAGCTAATTATATAATGATGGCTCATTTGCATTCAATATGAACATGCTGAATGGACAGCCCAATCAGCGTGCCCATTGTAAATCAAGCATACCAACAGAAAAAAGTCTGGCTGCTGAAGTACCATTGAGTGGTCAGACTTTCTATGGAATATGCTGAGGAATACAACAAAATAGAAGAAAAATCAGGTACATTCTCAAAAATAAAGAAACAGAAACATACCCAATTTTCTTTTTGTTTCTGTGTTGTTCCTCATAAAATGTCAACAGAAAAAAACAAAAACAGCAACAGAATTACACTGATATTCTATGCAAGCATCGGGATGCAAGTCCCATATGCATGCTCAGTACACCAACGAAGAAGGATAAACATAGAGGAACACTTCATGGCCTTTATACAAAGACATTATTTAATAAAGGTATGCAATTTCTTTCTTAAATAATAATGTTATTTTATAATAGCAACAATCCACTCGTGTGTGGGTGTATTAGGATTTATCCACTGTTGGCTTTGTTTAATTACTTGGGATTCACCCTTGTGATCAAATCACACCAGCCATAGGAAAATCCTGATATAACCAAACCCATTCATGGATTATTGTTTAACTCTACCATGATGGAACCAAATCCTACTGATTAGGCTATAATAATAATAGGAGATCAGGGGGAAATAATATGTATTTCCTACATTTGGGGAAATATTAGTAAAAATCCAAGATATTAAGAGCAGTTAAAAACAGGGGGACACCATAAAGAATTTAGAGGAAGTGAGGGAAGAATTTAACTTAGAAGAGAAAAACTGCACACATTACTTAGGACTGTAGGAAGAGATAAAAGCAATTATTCTGAATAATACAAGGTACCCACACAGGCCACAAATAGTAAAATTTATAACAGAATATAGAATGGAAGCTGCATCGATGAAGAGGATATTGAGTAGAGCCTATAGGGCCTGGACAAATTTGAATAATCAGAGTGAAGTACACATTACAAGAAAATGGAGTGAAAAACTGGACCAACCTCTAAGAAAGAAGGATTGCACCCAAATAATCCTAGCACCATAACATCCAGCTAAGTCAATGAGATTTAGAATACTTGCATGCTTCATACGTTCATAGGTGTTTGCTAGGCTAACGACCACAAGGGCCTTTTTAAGCCTAGCCATGCATCCCAGTGCCTCCATAAGTATTTCTATACCATAGAATGATTAAACAAGATTTCTCCAAGCTAGTGCAATATATTGGAGGTGTGAAATAGGTGAGAGGCGAACACTGGAGTATATTTTCTGGGAATGTGGCAAACTATATCAGTTTAAATGTGACTTATTACAAACAGTACAGAAAATGGTGGGGGGAGATATTCAGCAGACTAAGGAATGAATCTTTCTGAATTGGTGTAACATGAAAAAAATATCATCATGTTAAAGCATTGTTAGTGCTGCTAAATATAGTAGTAAATAAGGTTATCATGAGAAAATGGAAGCCAAAAGAAAAGTCCCCTGTAAACAAAGTTAGAAGCATAATGAACATGGAATTACATGTGAGGTGAATGGGGCAAATAGAATTCTGAGAAAGAAATGGGTATTATTGGAAAAGAATTGATCTGAGCGTGATGAGGATTTAGTGGATTTAGAAAAGTACACACAATGCATCAAAGTATAAAACTGGCATTCAGCTGCTGTCATCAAAGCTCAGAGGATAGCTATGTTAAATTAACCAGGAGAGAACTATGTTCCTGCCCAGTCACATATTTCTTGTTATATAAGTCGGTATTATAAATGTTCATATGATTTTGAATAGATTAGTATATATGTTTGCCTTGTAGGGCGCAATGACTGTTGCATTCTTGATTATTTTCTGTCTTCTTTCAACAATGTTAGACATTTATATGCATTGTAACATAAAAATGTAATAGATAAAATGAGCAATCAACAAAAATATACAAATGGTGTATTGTAAAACTCCACTATTTCAATATATGTATAGATGTGCTTCCTACATTGACACCTTCATTGTTGATTAGAAGAATTGAATGCTTGCTTGAAATGGTAATTTCTGTTTAAATATGTCAAACATACATTACTTTCTGCAAAAAAAAAAAAAAAAAGAAAGAATTAAAAAAGCAGTGAAATGGAAGAGACAGCCATTAGAGGATCAGCTTTAATGCTGACAGATATCAACATTCTAAAAGTAGCAAATAACACAGGAACAGGAGTTTATGCAGTATGATTTTTAGAGGGTGCTTGACATAGGTAGAATCCCAGCAGCAGTTTAACTTTTTTGGACTTTATATGACTAAATTATGCTAGATACATGACCACTGTGAATAATGACCATTTGAAAGGAACTCTTAAGACTGGTATAGGACAGGTATCTGTATGTAAGGTTAACTTTGGTATCAAAAACTCAGCAAGTAAGAAGAGAGATGCACACCATTACAAAATGTGCAACAAGTCTCCTAGCAGTCATTGTGGAAAAAAAATATGTAGTTAGAAGCAGAGAAAAGAGGAAGGGAATTCAGAAATCTATGAATGACAAGCATTAATCAGACGTATGAGTAGAAACAGAAATCAATGTAATAAGCATGGTTTTAAAGTCACAATAACGAGAGCTCTACGAACGTGGGGGTGGTGAAGGGACAGTGTAATACAAGTAATACTCAAAAGGCGCATTAAAGCTGCATTCCAAGTATCTGAACAATGGGGGGTGGGAATGAGTTTGCCTTAGCTTCCAAGTCAGAAAATCAGCATCCTGTATGTGCTCTTCAGAAAAAGCATAAACAATTAAGTCTTGTATGAAATATATCAGGGCTAAGAGCAGATAAAAAAAATCTGTAAAAAAATGATGAAAGTAATTCAGCATTGTCTTATCATAAAAGAACTTATACCAGCTTGCACACATAAGAAAAAAATTACATCCTTAAAGCAGCTATACCAACACATGTAATTACCTCTAAGTTAATTACTAACTTAAATATTAAACAGTCAAGGGCATATTATTATAACTCTGAATAGGTCAGATGGATGATACAACATCAAATGAACTGCTAGTTGATATTATTTGCAGAAAAAGTAACAAATTCAGCACATTAATATAGATGGAATTAATTTCAGATAACAGCAAGGTAATAGAGGCAGTACTAAAAACAATACTCAGCTAGGCTAAGAGATTAGTGAGATTGAATAATGAAGGGGCCCACATGGCATCTCTGAGATTATATAGTTTCAGCAACTGATTATGTGTGAGAGAATAATTCCACCAAGACTGAAAGACCGAAATATAGCACACTATGCAGTTTTAAAATTCAAATAAAAAATGTAGCTCATGTTTGACCCTGGTCACATGGGTGGAAGCCGCATCTGTTATACAGTCTCTAAGACAAATTGAACCTAAGCAAAAGTAAACAAGGAGCACCTGATCTGTACTGTCCAGTACAAAGAACTAGAGTCTACTTGAAATGATGCTTATAAAAAATTAAAGCTATCTAGGCCATGATCAGATGGACTGGCTACAGAGAAGCTATCATATAACATAAGCAAACAGGATATTAGCATGGCCAAAATTTTCAAACAAACATGGAAAATTGGATAAAATTTTAATTATAGACCATACACCAACAAAGAAAGCTATTATATTATTATTATTGTTTACAGGAGATACAGTAATGCTGAGCACTGAATTGATTAACAGATGGTAGAACTGGCAAGTCTCTCTTCCAAGGTTAATAGTGTATTCAGTTGGCACAGGGGTGCAGTATTAGTGTTGTTGCATCATATCACTTGGTTACTTGAAATGTTTATGTTGATTCCAATCTGGGGTGTCTTCTGTGTGGAGTCTGCACATCCTCCCCATCTGCACATGAGTTTTTGCCTGGTGCTACAGTTTACATTCAAATCCTAAAGATGACATTAGATGAATTTATTATGCTCCAATTGCCTGCAAATATGCATGTGATGTGTAAGTATGTGTGCATGCACCCCTAATGTATAGGTGTCCCAGCTATGAATGGTTTTCTGCCTTGTGCTACTGTTTGCTGGGATAGGCTGTAGTTCCCCAGGACTCTAAGTAAGATAAAGCGCGAATCAGAGAATGAATAACTGTCTTCAAGAAATTCAGCATAATAGACACTGGCAGATGTGTGACTTACTACTCCTGTCCAAAAAGCATGCATGTCCTGAAAAGCAATAATAAGACCAGTCAGAATTTCTTTTTTTTTTCAAAACAGGTTTATTGTTTTAACATACAAGAGAAATATCATAACAATTTTATACAAGTAATTAAAAATAGATATGATTATAACATTCAACAAAACAACTAAAGTATTTACAAAGACATCCACTACAATCAGATCAATTAATTAAACTAAAATACCATGCTATTGAAATTAGGATTTTTTTAACAAATTTTGTAAATTATCCCATACAATATAATAAGATGTTTTTCTAGTTGTTCTTGACCTAATTGTGTTTATTTCCATATGGCACACTATATTCATAACATTTTTAAATTCATTGAACGAAGGAGGTATATCTGAAATCCAATTTCTGGTTATTATTTTCCTAGCCACTGCTAGAATAGACCATAACAAGGGAAGCTTAATCTTTTTAACACTTTGAGGTACAGGTGTGTTGAATAATATAAGAGATTTATAAATAATGAAATTATCTGTAAAAAGAGCCTGCAAAAATTCATTAATTGACTTCCGGTATTCTTTCAATTTTATATAGTCATAAAACATATGAGCCCAGTCAGCATTAATTTCTACATTACATCTCTTACATAGATTATCTTTATTATTTATTTTATTCATCATCAAAGGTGTATAAAAGATCTATGTAAAATTTCCATGTATAAAGTCTCCAGACAATGGAAGACGTAGTTCTATAGGCAGATTCCAATATATATTGTTTATCTTGTTGATTTGGTGGGTCCCCATTAATAGAAGTGAAATAATTCCAGTATGTATCTACACTGTAAAGAGTTTCTTGTCTGATAATTTTATGTATGTATGAAAGTTTACCTTTATCAGAAACTTTATGTTGTAAATTTAATATCAAGTAATCAATCAGTGTTGGAATAGATTATTTAACTGTTATAGACATTAGATCTATTTTATTAATGAGATGTTGTCTAAAGGTCTGAACCTCTAACCAGCAAGTTTCTCTTAGATCAAATTCTTGTTTTAAGAAATCTAGATTTTTAACTTTATTATCAGATATCAACTGATACCAGTACTTTAGATCATTATCTATAGCTAAATGAGTTCCTTCAGAAGTAGATGACAAATGCATACCCTGAGTATACATTATAGGGAATATAATAAAATTCCATTCCCTATACTTAGGGTGCATGAATATAAAGTTACGATAGCTAATAATAATATTTAATGGGTAACAAACCATATGTTTAGGTGTAATAGGTGAAGTACAAAATTCCTTTAGTAACCATAACATGGAGTTATTTACAATCATATTTTTATGTGTTAAGGAGATTTTCATGAAGTGCATACTAATTAGCTCCCAATAATCTTTCCATTTTGACATATGACTGATCTATTAATAAAGTAATAACTTTTACAATAGAAGAGATAGTATATAAATTAAAGTCTGGAAAAGAAATACCCCCTTGAGACCAGCTATTAGTATGTTTCTTTAATGCAATCCTAGGTCTATTAGGTGCCCATAGGAAATTTAACATTAGTGTATTCAGTTTCTTGATAATTATTTTTGTAGGTGGAAGTATTATTGATTGTATTAAGTATAAAATCTTGGGGAATATTATCATTTTAATAATTGTAAGTCTCTCCTCCATAGTAAAAAACATATTATTCCAGGTATTAAAAAGATTTTGTATATTAAGAAAACAGGTATTATAATTATTATATATATAAGATTTAATATCTTTAGATAGTATTATACCTAAATAAGTTATCTGACCTGAATTGGGTACATATTTAGTAAAATCACTAATGAGAATATTTTTTTGTGTATATATAGGTAGTATTTTAGTTTTTTCTTCATTGAATATTAAACCAGAAATACTTTTAAAATTCATCATTTTATCGACTAGGGACTGCATAGAAGAATTAGATCCTGCTGATGTAATTAGAACATCATCTGCAAAAAGTTGAATTTTGGATGTTGTATTTTCATCTATTTCAAAACCCTCTATGTCAGTACTGTTTCTGATCAAATTAGCCCAAGGCTCCATTACTAAAGTGAATAATAGTGGAGAAAGTGGACATCCTTGTTTTGTACCTTTAAAAATGGGTATTTTTTGTGAAACACATGTTCCTACCTTAATATAAGCCAATGTTCCTTTGTATAAATGCTCAATTAGATTTACAAATGCATCTGAGAAGTTTGTGCACTTCAGTAAGGTAAACAGATAGTCCCAACTTACTGAATCAAATGCTGAACTTATATCAAGACTAATAAGTGTTAAATCTTTCTTTTCCTATTTGCAAAATCAATTAATGTTAAAGTTCTTCTTATATTATCAAAAGTATTTCTATTTACAATGAAGCCTGTCTGATCTATATCTATAATGTCGGGATGATTGTCTTCAATCTATCAGCAAAAATACTCATAAACATTTTATAATCAACATTAAGTAATGAGATGGGCCGATATGAAGTACATCTAGTTGGATCTTTATTAGGTTTTAAAATTGGCGAAATAAATGTATATTGCCAAGATGGGGGTTATTAACTCAGTTTGGGCCAAAATAAAAACCTTATGTATTAATGAATATGTACTTTTAGAAAGGATTTTATATATCTCTGGTATAATACCATCATTACCCGGTGCTTTGTTTGATTTAAGCTTATTTATTTGTGTAATAACCTCTGTATATGAAATACTTTTGTCCAATAGTTTAATCTGTTGTTTATTAAGCTTTTTATTCATGTTTGTGGTTATAAACTCCTTTATTTTATCTTTAGGTTCCATGTTAATGTTATTATGGTTAATTTTGTGAAAGTGATTTCTAAATTCATCTAGTATTTCTGGTATACTAGAAACATTCTTCTTTTTCCTTAGAGAAAAGATTTCTTTGATATGGTTTTGTTTATTCAACCTTTTTGTTTTATTTTTAAGTCTATGTAAGTATTTGGGGCTTATTGAATAAGACAAACTTGTATTCTCTAAAGTTATTTTAACTTTATGAGTTAAAATTTCTTTGTATTTCTCATTTAGTTTGTTTATTTCTTCAATAACTTTCTTGTCCATAATATTTTCTTTATTATTATGTTTATAAGAGTCTAATTTACTTTGAATATCTAACAATTCCTTATCCCAAGATTTCCTTTTATTATTATACCATCTGATACTTTGTCCATATAGATATGATTTTAAGGCATCCCAAACATAGACAATGGAGACTTCAGGAGTATTATTTATGTCTAAAAATGTTTTACTTCTGAAAGTATATATTCTTTATAGTCTTTTAGTTGAGTTAAGTATGCTGGTATCCTTTTGATCTGAACATTATGAGTATGTTTTATCATGAATTCAAAAACAATTGAATTATGATCAGATATAGGACATGAAATGATTTTGGAATTAATTAAATTTGTTACCATCTGGTTAGAAATAAAGACCCTATCTATTTTTGAATAAGTTTTGTATCTGTTAGAAAAAAAGGTGTATGGTAATGATTTTGAATCTATATGATTATTAATATCATTCAAATGATAAGAATTAGCAAAATCATTTAAATGTTTTGCATTAGATGTAATTCTTCTTTTCCTATAGTGGTAGTATCACTTTCATGTAGTATACAATTAAAGTCACCAGCTAAAATAATATCTCCTATAGAGAATGATATGATCTTATCAAGATGATGTTTCACTGTATTAATACCAATTCCAGGTATCCAATATACATTAATTAAAGTGTAAGTCTTCCCATTAATTTGTATTGTAACCATACAAAACATTCCTTTGTCATCCTGATAAGACTTAATGGTTTTAGGAATGGGCATACTTTTATTCCATAAAATAGCCACTCCTCTTTTTCTGAGTGTGCTCTGAACTAACCAATACTGTATATTTGTTTGTGGCTAGTTTATCAATATCTTTTTCAAGAGATGGGTTTCTTGCAGGAAGACTAAGTTGGCCTTATGTAAATTAATGTATCTTATTAGGCTTGCCCTTTTACACGGATTATTCAATCCATTAATATTTAAAGAAATTCCTTTTAAAGATGTCATTTGGCATTTTTAAAACTTAAGAATCTTATGATCAAAATAACAAATAACAACATAAGTAATGTTACATCTCCTCCTTTAGGTGTACCTTTAAATATAGCTGTATTTATTGAATCTCTTATGGGATTTTGTATAGGATTCAATTTTGTTTGTAATGACAATGAGTGTACAAAATATATTGTGGATGTCAAAACTATATGCATATAACAATGAACAAGTGAAAATAATGTAAGGATTAAACCTTGCATCCAGCCTGGAGTTAAAAACTCCAACTTAGAGTAGTATTTACCACTCAAGTTAACCCCCTACCCTAAGCAGCAGTACCTCAGCTACCACCTTATCAATGTAATACTAGTTATATTTAACTTAAATTAACAGCTTTCAATTCAATTATCTAGCAAGACAAGACTACACATTTGATAAAACAGCATCATATAAACTAAAATAAACTTTTTTTTTTTAAAACTATTCATACTACTATATACATCTATGTAATATAATACACTTGTATTCAAATAGCATTCAAATAATCTTGATATTAGGAACCAAGAGGAGAGAGAGAAATAAAAGATGTGAAAGAGGGAGAGAGAGTAAAAGAAAGAGAGAGAGAGAGAAAAAAAAAAGGAAGGCATATTTACATATTAATTTATTCAAAGTATGTAAAAATAAGTTCTAACATTCATTTAAATCAAAAACTTTGGCTAATATGGTTCAGACATTACATATATTAAGATGCATCTATTTTCTGTCATGTAATTGCAGTCAACAGCTTCCAAAAAAAAAAACTTGAATTGCTTGTATATGAGCATTTTACTCATACTCATTATTGTCAATAGAATAAAATATTATATTTATAGAAATTGTTATAAATCATACTGCATAGTTATGCACATTCTCAGAAACACTTGCATTATTGTAAAAATGCCATCTGTATTTTGTATGTCTATACTACTGCTTTAAAATATATCACATGACAATTTCTTCCAGAATAGAGTTATAAAGTTATTTATGCTTTTCAATCAGATGAATTAAATGAGTTATAGTAATGTATATGTTTGGAACATAAGTTTTTAACACAGATTAGTATGCTGCAGTCAAGTAGATTTTCAAAATACTTGAATAAATGTTTCATTTTCTATGCCTTCTAAAATAAGACATTTACTTACTACAAGAAACTGCATCATTTAAAATCATTATAACTGACATATTTTATGAATTATAACATAGATATTTAAGTAATTATATAAAATAACTCACATTTAAATGTTAAAGAGTTCATTTTCCTTCACATAGTCGCATTTGCATCAGTTCTACTTCCTGGTAGAGTGTTCTTCCTGAATCTGTGATGTGTCAGTGTGATATCTGGGTCAAAGGTCAAATTGACTGCTTTCAGCTTCTTTGTGAGAATTCTGAGAGTTGAAGCTTTTAAAACAACTCGAGGACACTGTTCATGAGGTAGCTCACATCCCAGATTGTCTCCCTTAACATTTTGGTGGGAAACTTGTTAAAAACTAGTGACAAACATTCATTTAGCAGTGTAAATGCATCTAAACATGACAAAACCTTTGTGATGTATTTTACAGGTTATTACAGCCTCTATGTAAGTGAACTTAAGCCCAAAGTTATTAATAAGTAATAAAACTCAATATTTTTGTCCCAACTCAATTTTTATGCAAATCTTATTATTTACTGTGTCTATATGATCAAAAGCATTTCTATATATTAATATGAAAAAAAATAAAGAGAAAGAATAAAGAAAAGAAAACAGAGTAGAAAATAAAAGAGTGTAAAGCAGAAATAAAAAAATGTAAGAGAAAGCTATAAGAAGTATATACAATGGAATATTACTTACTGTTTATATTAATAGAGTTAAAAATAAAACATATTATTTACTATTATTTAGTTCTAATTATTATTAGTTAAAGCATGACAGATTATTTACAAACAAGCATAAGCAGTATAATCAAGAAAGTATAATTAGGAATAGCATTTGAAGAACATATAAACTTTTACAAGGAATAAATATGTTATTATTCCATTTATCATATTTTCATTACTCTTCTCTCCCTGCCCTCCCCACCCTTTACCCACTACATAATCTAAATAGAATGTCATTGTTTAAACAAAGAAAAGAAGAAAAGGAGAAAAAAAGAAAAAAATGTAGCAAATTACTGACCTTACTTCTCTTTTCAGAAAGAGAAACAAATTGAATAATAGCTTGTTATTAGTTCCTCAGATATTTTGACTGGTTATGAAACAAAACATTTCTTTGCACACAGAGAATAACTTTGATTAAATCTTTTTCAGAATATTTGTGGCTTTCTGGAAATGCAGGAACTATATTTAAAAAGATTAATAATGAAGTAAAATGATGAGAGAAAAAAGAAAAAAAAAACATAGAACAAATCATTTGTTTTTTAGTCTCTTCTTCTTCTCTGAAGTCTTCCACGAAGTTTCAGTTGCCAGTCTCTTTAATGAAGGACTAGCCCATTCCATTTCCTCTATTTTATCCAAAATCTTATTTTTTTTGATAAACAGTAAAGCAGAGTCTAAGTCATCAAAAATTTTAGGACCATCAGGAAGGAAGATTTTTAGCTTAGCAGGAAACAGAAGGTATGTTTTAAACTGTGCTTTTTTAAGCTCCCTTATTAGTGGCAGAAAAACTTTTCTTTTAGCTATTACCAAGGAAGAATAGTCATTGTCAAAACGCACAGTTGTCTCATTAATCTTAACAGGAGCTTTAGCCCAAGCAGATTTAAGAACCATCTCTTTATCAAAAGATGATAGAAATCTAACTATAACTGATCTAGGATAGTTTTTATTAGAGTTAGTATTAGCTATAGATCTATGTGCTCTTTCGATACCAAAAGAGAATGCTTCTGGTAAGTCTAAAGTTTTAGGGAGCTGTGTTGTTAAAAAAGAAGTAATATTGTTACCTTCAATATTTTCTGGCAGTCCAAAAATCCTAATGTTATTGCGCCTAGATCTATTTTCCAGGTCATCCAGCTTTGTTTGTAAATGTGTATTTTGTTTCAGCAGAAACTCAATGTTGATTTCCTCTTCTTGGATTCTATTTTCCATGTCATTCACAGCTTCTTCTATGCCTGTCATCTGGATCTTCTGTTTTTGCAGGTCTATATGTAACAAGTCTATTTGTTTTGTAGTTTTTTCTATGAAGGTATCAATTTTAGTATCCATTTTATCCATCTTAGCAGTAAGTTGCTGGATTATAGTTATCAGAGACTGAAGTTCTTTCTTGATGCTGGAGTCTTGAGAATTTGTCTTACTGGAACTCATTTCAGACTGATAAACTGACAGGAAAATTTCCAAAGTGATTTCTGACAGGAATATTGTTAAAATTTCCTTTCTTTTTTAGATATAGTTCAAGAACTATATAAAACAAACATATTTAGAAAGAAAATTACTTCAAAAATTATTTTTTTAAGTAATTAATTCCTATCAGTGTAATGAAATTGGTGGAGCTGAAGAAATCTGCTGCTATCCTGTGTTCATCCTTGGCCACGCCTCCCAGTCTTACCAGTCAGAATTTCTGACACTAGAACTCTTTTAATATCTAATCTAGAGTCTAATTTTAAATTGTAGCTGGAGATAAAGGTGATAATTGCTTAAATTCTAGGAGTTACAGTATTACTTGAAGGTATTATTGTCACAGAGCCATAGGTACAAAATTGTATATTAGGCATTAAGATCCTATTCACTGCAAGTTGCATACTACTTCAAGTGTAGTAGGGAGGGTAGGAACTTTAAATGTTGGCAGTATGACTGGTATAGGGAGAGAGCTAGCTGATATGATGGAGAGAAGAATATTTGATATATTGTGTGTGCAAAACACCAGATGGAAGGGGAGTCAGGCCAGGTGTATAGGAGGCAGGTTCAAATTGTTCTATCATGGTGTGGATGGCAGGAGAAATAGGGTAGGGGTTATCCTGAAGGAACAGCATGCCAAGAGTGTGTTGGAGGTGAAAAGAGTGTTGGATAGAATGATGTTTATGAAGCTGGAAACTGATGGTGTAATGAATGTTGTTAGTGCATACGCTCCGCAAGTTGGGTGTGCGATGGATGAGAAAGAAAAATTTTGGACTGAGATGGATGAAGTGATGGTGAGTGTACCCAAGGGTGAGAGACTGGTGATTGGAGTGGATTTCAATGGGCATGTTGGTGAAGTGAACAGAGAGGATGAGGAAGTGATGGGTAGGTATGGTATTAAGGAGAGGAATACAGAAGGTCAGATGATAGTGGATTTTGCGAAAAAGATGGACATGGCTGTGGTGAATACGTATTTTAAGAAGAGGGAGGAGCATAGAGTGATGTACAAGAGTGAAGGAAGATGCACACATGTGGATTACATCCTATGCAGGAGGGCCAGTCTGAAGGAGACTGGAGACTGTAAAGTGGTGATAGGAGAAAGTGTAGTTAGGCAGCATAGAATGGTGGTTTATAGGATGACGTTGGTGATCAAGAAGAGGAGGAGTGTGAGAGCAGTGTCAAGGATTAAATGGTGGAAGTTGAAAAAGAGTGATTGTGATGTGGAGTTCAGGGAAGAATTAAGACAGGCACGGGGGGGCCGTGAAGAGTTACCTAATAGCTGGGTAACTACAGCAGATCTGGTAAGGGAGACAGCTAGAATGGTGCTCGGTGTGACATCTGGACAGAGGAAGGAGGTCAAGGAGACCTGGTGATGGAATGAGGAAGTACAGGAGAGTATACAGAGGAAGAGGCTGATGAAGAAGATGTGGGATTGTCAAAGAGATGAAGAAAGTAGATAGGAGTATAAGAAGATGAGGCGCATGGCAAAGAGAGAGGTGGTGAAGGCTAAGGATAAGGCATATGGAGAGTTGTATGAAAGGTTGGACACTAAAGAGGGAGAAAAGGACCTGAACTGATTGGCTAGACAGAGGGACTGAGCTGGGAAAGATGGGCAGCAGGTAAGGTTGATAAAGGATATTGAGGGAAACATACTCACAAGTGAGGAAAGTGTGTTGAGCAGATGGAAAAAGTACTTTGAGGGGCTGATGAATGAAGAGAATGAGAGAGAGAGAAGGTTGGATGATGTGGGGATAGTGAATCAGCAAGTGAAACAGATTAGCAAGGAAAAAGTAAGGACAGCTTTGAAGAGACTGAAGAATAGAAAGGCTGTTGGCCCAGATGATATACCAGTGGAAGCATGGAGGTGCTTAGGAGAAATGGCAGTGGAGTTTTTCACCAGATTGTTTAATGAAATCTTGGAAAGTCAGATGATGCTTGAGGAGTGGAGAAAAAGTGTTCTGGTACCTATCTTTAAGAATAAGGGTGATGTGCAGAGCTGTAGTAACTACAGAGGGATAAAACTGATCAGTCACAGCTTGAAGTTATGGAAAAGAGTAGTGGAAGCTAGGTTAAGAAGGGAGGTGATGATTAGTGATCAGCAATATGGTTTAATTCCGGGAAAGAGCACTACAGATGTGATGTTTGCTCGGAGAGTGTTGATGGAGAAATATAGAGAAGGTCAGAAGGAGTTACATTGTGTCTTTGTGGACTTAGAGAAAGCAATATGACAGGTTGCCTAGAGAGGAGTTGTGATATTGTATGAGGAAGTCAGGAGTGGCAGAGAAGTATGTAAGAGTGGTACAGGATATGTACGAGGGTAGTGTGACAGTGGTGAGGTCTGAGGTGGGAGTGACAGATGCGTTTAAGGTGGAGGTGGGATTACATCAAGGATCAGCTCTGAGCCCTTTCTTATTTGCAATGGTGTTGGACAGGTTGACAGACGAGATCAGACAGGAGGCCCTGTGGACTATGTTTGCAGATGACATTGTAATCTGTAGTGAGAATAGGGACCAGATTAAGGAGACCCTTCAGAGGTGGAGATATGCTCTAGAGAGGAGAGGAATGAAGGTCAGCAGGACTAAGACAGAATATATATGTGAATGAAAGGGAGGATAGAGGAATGGTGAGGATGCAGGTAGTAGAGGTGGAGAAGGTGGATGAGTTTAAGTACTTGGGATCAACAATTCAGAGTAATGTTGAGGGTGGAAGAGAGGTGAAGAAGAGAGTACAGGCAGGGTGAAATGGGTGGAGAAGAGTGTCAGGAGTGATTTGTGATAGACGGGTACCAGCAAGAGTGAAAGGGAAGGTCTACAAGAGGGTAGTGAGACCAGCTATGTTATATGGGTTAGAGACGGTGGCATTGACAAAAAGGCAGGAGTCAGAGTTGGAAGTGGCAAAGTTAAAGATGTTAAGATTTGTACTGGGTGTGACGAGGATGGACAGAATTAGGAATCAGTATATTAGCGGGTCAGCTCAGGTTGGACAGTTTGAAGACAAAGCCAGAGAGGCGAGATTGCATTGGTTTGGACATATGCTGAGGAGGGTTGCTGGATATATTAGGAAAATGATGCTAAGCATGGAGCTGCCAGGTAAGAGGAAAAGAGGAAGGCCTAAGATTAGGTTTATGGATGTGGTGAGAGAGGACATGCAGGTGGTTTGTGTGACAGAGCAAGATGCAGAGGACAAGAAGAAATGGAAGCAGATGATCCACTGTGGCGACCCCTGACAGGAACAGCTAAAAGAGAAGAAGAAGATCCTATTCACTGCAATTTACCTACTTCCCCCTTTCCATAAGGGACTGAGGGGATAGATCGGGGTCAATTTATGGTTATGTATCCATGTGACTAAGCATGGGTATTTGTGGAGTTTCTGGTTTAATGAACATGAAGCAGGTCAAGCAGGACATGGGCATTTGCTTCCCAAAGAGTATGATACAACATTTTTTGTATTAAGCTTTAATCTGTGGTCCTGATACCATGAATTTGTAAAGATAAGGCCTTCTTGAAAGATATAGGTGTCACATGGAATATTGATTACATCCATGAAAATGAAGGGTGCTCTTCTGGGACTTGAGCGCAGAACTTCTTACACCCCAAGTGGGAACCATACCCAAAGGCAACAAGCCGCAATGTGTGCTGCATCACTGTATATTAAATCACTGAGACACAGTTTGACAGTAAAACTAATACACTTAAAATCAGTGGATACACTGTTTGCCAATACAATAGAAATCATAGTGCTGGAAGACCGGTATTTACATTTATGAAATACTTTTATCCTGCACTAAATCATTTGTCTCTAATTCAGAAGTCTGTGTTATTGTTAATATATATAGCAATGGATCAGATTCAGAAACAATTTCCATATTACACAACACATATATCTGCATAGCTTGCAGATATAGGACATTGGTGATTCAAAGGTAAGGCTTGCACAGGAAGGTTTTGCACAGTATGCAGTAGTTAAATGGGGCAGTAATACGTGAAAATGCTTGATGAAATGCAGGTAGTGTACTTCAGAAATAGCATTACTCTGGATTACTCAGATGAAAAGAATAAGTATAACTTTGATCACCACATGGAAAACTATCAGCATGCAGAGAAAATGGCAGGGGGGGGGTAGTTCATTTGAACCAACTTCATTTAATCCAGATAGCGTAAGAACCAAGGGCTATTGTACCAATGAGTTATGTGACAATGTCTGAGTCTGGTCGACAACTTACATACCACAACTGTCTGCAACATCTGCATGCCATGTAATGCAGCTCAGGGAATACATAGCTCACATTTACCATTGGATACTAAGGTATGTGTTGCGTTAAAGGATCCCTAAACATTTTTTTTCTACATATGCCTGCATTTATATTATAGCAGTACTGACACATCTGCCGTCTTCTAATTTCAGTAATTCAGTATGCAGTACTTAATCTCCTGTACTGACATTTCATCCATATGTTATAAAGTTACTCCTGTGCTGCACTCACATTTGCATGAGCAGCCACTGTTTTTTTTTTTTTTTCTACTGGGATCTCAGAAATTATGTCATGTCAGAGGAGCAATACAGTGGTGACATGGGCACAGCTACTTTGTAGTACCCCTGGACTCATATTTGCAAACCCTGCCAAAACATGCCTCTACTTAATGTTGTCTAATAGTTCATTGTACTACCCCCAGGGTGGGAATGTTTAGATGTGGGTGTGCCCATCCAAGTTGTTAGAGCTTACTGTGAAATAACAATACTTAAGACAAACTGTACTATATGTAGCAAGGGGGTTTCTGCCCCCCACAGCACCCTCCCTGTATATACAAAATCAACTCTTACTAGCCAAAACAAATCCAGTAGTCCTTCTCTCCCACCTGCATTATAAATACCCTTGGGTACTGGATCCCTGTCTAGCAAGTCTGCTATATCCAGCACAGAGCTATATTCACTAAGGGTCTTTTATGCACTTGGACAGGTATGGAAAGCCCTAAACTGTGAGTAACAAGCTTCTCATCAAAAAGAAAAAGAAAACAAAACTTTTATTTCAGTTTTGCTTAAATATTTTAAGTTGCACTTATTACCCATGTGGTGATACTTTTTTTCTACTTTTCTGCTTTTTTCATGTTTCTGCCAAAAAAAGTTATATATTTGCATGTTTTAGTTTGTTCTGGGACCTTAGTCTTATAGATTCATTTGCAATTGTGAGAAGATTGTGTTTATATATTATATAGCACTTCTATCTCCATAAATAGAATTACTTGTAAAAGATTCCTGTTTGCATTTTTAATCCTGTCTGAGGCTTTAGTCTTGTAGTTTCATTAACAGTTGTGGCAGAACTGTGAACTACTACCAAATTTGAGCCTCATTTAGCCATTTATTACTGCATTTTTTCCATAAACAGTGTTACTGGTAAATTTCTGCATACTCTGGTGTCTTAGACAATGGTAGAATTACAGCAGTGATGGTATTGTATATGCTGCTCCAGGATTGTTGCTTCAGTACTTTTACAGTTGTTTATAATCCAGTTTTGCCTCTAGAGTCTTATATTCTGTTTATCATTTACCTGCTCAAAGTTGCATCCAGTGTCTTTCTGTTCCCGGTTCTTTGTGCCTTCCCCACCCCAACTGAGATATTAAGCTAAAGTCTCTGAAATTCTAACCTACCTGGGGTCATTGACCTGCAGCTCAGAATCGTAGGACTAGATCTCCACTACTGGTTTTATTTGATCAACTTCTTGCAGCTGGAATCTTCTGTGGCTTCCGCAATTGGCAATCTGATTTCCAAAGTCCCTCCCTCCTCTCTTTCATGCTATTGTCTGTTGTTTAAGCTATTTAAGCACTCTTACTACCCATCGCTTTCCATCGATCCATCATACTGAGTGCCCACCCAGCAAACCAGTATTGCTCTTGAGTAAACCTCCTTTACTGCATATTGTCTCATTTTCCCAGAGCTCCCATCTGCTTGGTACCCTTGACACACATTGAGTGGGCCCTGAATTAATCCTGCTCCATTCTTGGCAGATAAGAGATTTATATATATTATTATTTCGCACTTTAGTTATCTGCTTAGAATGTCTCTGTTTTATTTTTGCTTTATTTTTGATGTGCACTTTAGATATTTTTAGATATCCATAATACATGAAACTGCCTTGCCCAGGTAGTTTGTTTAAGTTGTTTTGTGGAAGCATTATATTCTCAAACAACCTTTTTTTGTGTTTTCACATTAGGAGGACTAGGGCATTCCATCCAGTTGCAGTAGGTGAAGGCCTGGTCTAAGTGAGTTGGAAAGCATATAAGAAAGCTGTAAGTCTAGTTGCTTTATTGGACAGAGGACTTAGAAGCCATTTTCTTGTGTTTTAAATGCCATACAGATTTGGAATGTTTGTGCACCACTACCCATCATGCAATGATGTTTAGTAGTGCCCGGTATACACACTAACAACTAGAAGCCAAATTTCCCTATAAAACCACCTCTGAAACTGTACCAGTAACTTGGTGAGTGTAAAGCAACTTCCCTTCTCATTGAGTGGCATAGAGCAGCCTGTTGCGAATTGAGGAGTACCAAGCCTTGAATTTAGTATTGTATAGTCTAGTCTAGTGTCTTGCTACCAAAGCACCCTTAGACAGCCCACTATTAACCCCTTATGCACAGCATACTTGTAGCTCACCCAATAAAGGACCTGTCATCACAGATATGCACTTTCCCAGTTTTGTTGCAGCCAGTTTGGTGGATATGAGTATGATGAGACAATGTAACAATTGTCTAATGTTCACTGGCAATCATTTAATCCTCAAAGAAACAAATACAGCATGTGAGAGATGTATATACACAATGTCTGGAGGCAAACCTCTTGTGTACAAACACTCATGATAACAATCTGGATGTCAGAAACATACACATTGCACCCACCACACATAGTATGTACCCTTCACATGGACCTACTTATGCTGAGGCATGTAAATGCAATTTTCCCAAACCCCAAAGACATCTCAGACATTCCACCTACAAAAATTATCCTATGCAAACCTGGAAGAACTCAACAGAAATAACACCTAACACTGCAAATACACCCACACCCAGTGGAGCCTCAACTACCATGCCAATACTCTGCCCAGCTCACTAGTCATTGGGGACTCCACTGTATGATACACTGATACCCCACTTACCAGGCTGAACAAGGAGAAAAAAACAGTCAGTTGCCTATCAGGGGCTAGAATCTGCCAAGTTATTCATGAACTCAATTCATTGGATCACAGGTAATATGATTCAGTCATAGACCATGTTGCTGTAAATGACCCAAGATATGCCTCCCAAGACTACATGAATAGAGGTATTATGGAAATCTTGGACTATGTGTCACAAGCTGGTATCTGCCTAGCATTGGGCAGTATTTTACCTTCACCATGGATGATGCTACAGTATGAACAGAAGATGATTGACTTTAGTAGTTTTTGGTGTCACTCTAGGGAGATAAATTATTTGAAAGTAAGAGAGGGCATGATTAACAAACCACTTTACTTTGCCAAGGATGGTCCACAGCTGTCCCCCTCTAGACTTTCATATATTGGCTAAAACATTGTCTTCTCTGATGGAGCTTTTTTTGGCAATGCCAAATTACCAAACCTTTTAACACAGCAAAATCTAGCCAAGGAAATCTAAAGGTGTTAATGCCAGCAGTCTAAACAAGAAACTTCACTCTGTCCAAGCTTTTCTCACTTTGGAGACTGCATTCATCAGTGCAGTTACTGAGAAATGGTTTACAGATACAGAAAGTCCCCTGACAGTTCAAAGCTTCAGTGTCTTCCATACATTTAAACTAGCAACCACACAGATGGGGACTAAAGTTTGTGGGGTCTTGATGTACATCAATAACAAACATACCTGTAGGTTGGTTAAACAGGATGATGCACTGGAGTTGATGCATGTACAGATTATCATAGACAAAGTCCCATATCATATTCTAGCAATGTATAGGTCTCCCTCTATGTCCCATGAAACCCACAACTCAAATTTAGACTTATGGCAATACTCACCTTTCAACCAAATACCATACCCAAGGGGGACTTTAATTATCCCACAAAAACTGGGAATTCTCCATGACCCCAAATTTGCAGGTGCAGAGATTCCTAGACTTTGTAAGCACAAACACCCTGGACCTGTTAATGCACACACCTGCTTGAGGTACAAACATAATCTACCTGGTATTCACAAATATGGGAGAATGCTGTATCCCCCACCCCCATGTCGTGTCCTCTTTGGTAAGGTCAGACCACAAAGAAGTCTTCTTCAAAATAAGGATCAATTCTGTAACCCCAGCAAACTCTGTAACAGTTAGAAACTACTACAAGATAAACTACCTTTTATTAAGTGATAACCTGTCAAAATTTACAGCTTCCTACAAACACAGTAAACACAACAATCTCGGTGGAATTATTCACAGAAGCTCTGTTCAACCATGTCAATGAGTGCATACAGGTTGCTGTGACTACCCCAAGTAAGCCAAAAAAAGCCCAAAACTAACTAAAAAAAACAAACCATACTGGTGGAATCCAAAATGAAACAGGTTGTATAACAAAAGAAAAAAGTCATAGCTAATATTAGGAAGTGTAACACCAAAAAAGATAAAAAATCTCTCATCAAACTGAATAGACAATTAATAAGACTATTAAGTCCACCAAAGTAGATTTTAAGGTTAAGATAGTGTCCCAGGCCAAATACAGCCATAAGGCCTTCTTCAGCTATGTCTGAAACCTCAAAGGCAGCACACAACAGTGTGCAAAACTGTTGGTAAATGGAGCCACATTCACAGAACTGGGAGATATAACAAATCTTCTAGCTGACAAATTCAGTTCTAACTTTACTCCCTCCAGCTGCACCAGGAAACATTACCTAACATAATCCCTCCAACTATCATTAAGAAGCAGGTCTTACATGTGCTTTCTAAGGCCGAGAATATAGCTTCAGTTGACCCCGATAATATCCTAGAATGCTTTCTAAATAGCATGAAATATGACCTATCGGGGCCACTGGTGTCACCATTCAACCATAGTCTCTGCACAGGCTTCATGCCTTGTGAAAGGAAGACTACTACAGTCATCCCTCTGCACAGGAGTGGACCATCAATGGATCCTGACAACTACAGACCCATTAATCTGACTAGTCTCACATGCAAAGCCATGGAAATGATCAACAATGACATAAGAAACCTTTAGACACTGGACCCAACCCAGCTTGTTTTCATCAAAGGCAGGTCATGCCTACTGAACCAGCCGGACGTTGAGAGAGTCATCAAAACAATGGATGAGGGCAAAACAGTGCATACTTCCTACATTGATCTAGCTAAGAAAGCATTTGATACAATACCCCACTTGGGCATTATAAACAAACTCAAGGAATTAGGCATAAACTCCCATGTAATTCATTGGATAGCCACCTGGCTCACAGACAGGAGCCAGGAAGTTAAGATTGTAAAGGCCACCTTCACAAACAGGCCAGTCACCAGTAGTGTCCCCCAGGGCTCTGTGCTATGTCTGCTCCTCTTTGCTATCTAGAAATCCAGACTAATGTCAAGGGCCTGTGGCTTATCAAATCTGAAGATGATTGCAAGCTAGGAGCAATCATAGAAACCTCTCAAGATACTAACATTTACAGGAAGGTTTTATAGAAACAAATGACTGGTGCCAAAGCCACATCTTAGAATTCAATGCCAAGAAATGCTTAATAATATCTTTTGGGAAGTTGGCCACCCAGGGAAAGTACCTCATTAATAAAAAAAAAAAACACCCATAGAAGTAGACACAGTAGTCAGGGGTTTGGAGACTCATGTAGATAGCAACCTGGCTTTTGACTAACATGTGTCTGAGATTGTAAGAAAAATCATTCTATATCACTCAACTTATAAGTAAGGACATGGCATCTAGGCCCAGGGAATTCATTTCACCAATGTAATCAGCTTTCATCAGACCCATCATTGAGTATAATACCCTTCTCTGTATTTGCCTTACCAGGCATGTGCAACAACTGGAATGTCCACAGAGGTTCCTCACAAAAAGAATGCAGGGCATAAACCTGATGTCCTATGCAGATCACATCAAAGCCCTATCTGTATACTCTGTTTCTTACAGACTGCTGATAGGTGATTTATGCCTAGTATGCAAGGCATCCTTGAATCCCACTCTGATGAACCTTTTGCATATCCACAAAACAAACAGCACCAGAAGTACTAGATCTTCTTCTTCTTCTTTCGGCTTTTCCCAGTTAGGGGTCGCCACAGCGGATCACCTTGTCCGCACATTGAGTGGCAGTGGAGTTTTACGGTGTCGAGTTGCCAGCCCGGCGCCCAACCTTCCACAGAAGGCACACTCACACGCACACCTAGGGCCAATTTAGAGTGTCCAATCCACTTGCAGCATGTCTTTGGGATGTGGGAGGAAACCGGAGCACCCGGAGGAAACCCACGCGACCACAGGGAGGACATGCAGACTCCGCACAGAAGGCACCCCAGCCGGGGATTGAACCGGAGAACCTCTTGCTGTGAGGCGGCAATGCTAACCACTGCACCACCATGGCCGCCCACCAGAAATACTAGATCTAAGGATTTAAAATTTGTTTTTGACTTAAATAGGACATGCTGGAGGGACATGTACATATCTCAGTGAATCCCCATTCTCTGGAATAGGCTTCCCATCCACATGAAACAGAGCACTTCCCTAACTCCATTCAAGTGTGACCTGGACCAGTGGATGGGAAATCGGAAATTCACCCTTGGTCTGACACCTAATGTCTCTGATGGAAAGAGACAGCCATTAAATCATGCTCTAATTAACATACACCCCTTAAAATAATCTTTAAGGCACAATAACTTTTGAGATACATTTGGGCAGCATGGCTAGACTTATAAATGCCCCAGTGGCCATAAAACTTGACAGTCTGGAAGAAGATTGGGTTTGTAACTGGGAATCTACCCCCCCCCCCCCGGGGTTACTACAAGTAAGTATATCTGTGACATGAACCAAGAAGCCTGTAATACGTATAGTTTGTATACATACAATTGTACTGTTAATATACAGTGCCGAACTGTACAAGTGCTTAGCTCAACAAAGAAATAAATGTTTTACATACATTTTGTATTACTGCCTAATACATTTATATAACTGAAAAGCATTTTTCCTGTGAAATTGCATGGTGTAATATGAAGCTCCATGTGATGTGAAACATGCATTTGCATTCCTGACAATGATGTCTTTTGAGTTCTATCATGGAATATACAGCCCTCAGCACAGAATCAGAGTTTACCTGTGTGTTGTTGTATTACTGCTACAGTTATGTGTTGAGACAGCAGTTACCTGATTTTTACACTTAAGGCTTGTCAGTCAGTAACTATCAGTCAGCTAGAACAATAAGTAACATGCTGAATGGTGATGGACAAGTCAGATTACCTTTGTGCACTTAGTACTTTTTTTTGATTAAACAAGTCAATTCTTTATTAAATTATCACTTATGACGTAGGCAATTAAACATTTATATAAATGTAAACAAGCCATATTGACATACTTTTAGTTGCAAACGTTAAACATCAATTATAATCTATCTAGTCACTGTCAGTCAAACATTACATAGCTCATTCAAATCCAATCTTCTTTTAAACCTCATTCCTTGTCTGCATGTATTGTTCCCACAATTTCCACGTTTTTTCCTATATAATTTGCTCCTACAACTTTGTAATGATCCCATTTCCATTTGTTTTACCTCTGTTACTATAACCGCTAGTACAGTTGGTTTAGACTTTCATTTCCATTTCCTAGTAACTGCTTTTTGGCATCCACCATAATTAAACTCAGCAAGGCCTTATTATGTCTAGGCAATTCCGATTTTATATCATAGCTCAAAAAATAATTTCCTTAGTCATACTAATTTGCTCACCAAGTATTTCTGATAGAGTAGACTACAGGGAATTTTTAAAGTATGTCAACTCATTACACTCCCAGAATATATGTTCCCAATTACCTCTTTCTTCCCCATCAAACCTCCAACATTTGCTATCTTCCCAAGGAAAAATTCTTTGCAGTCCTTTCTAACCACATCTGATTGATTCTCATAGTTATCATGAAATGTTTTATATGGTCTACTAATTATTCCTTTTAAGAGAATGGGCTTACTGTACATCAGTTCCCTGACTGGAGAACGAGCATTCTCCAGCAGGGTATTAATGTGCAAGTAATGCCGGTGAAAAACATGTCAGCTGCTTCACGTCAGCATATCAAGCCACTGTGGAGCGCGGACTGCAGAAAACGGCATGGATGCTATTATTTTACACTCGCTAAGCAGTGCTTATGCTGTTTAGTGAGTGTAAAATATATTAAAAAAGAAAAGAAAAAAGTGCGTGTGTGTTTATGTCTGTGTGCGTGAGTGTATGCGTGTCTGTGAGTGAATGCGAGAAAGATTGAGCTGTTATTTTACACTTGCTAAGCTGCAATAGGGCTTGTGTTAGCATGCATTTTCTGAAGGGCAAGGGTGTGTGAGTAGGGGGGAGTAGTGTCTGTGTGACAGAGGGAGAGACAGTGCTGGCAGCAGCAAATAAGAGATTTGTGTACCTCTCCACCTTTTATCTCAAGAAATGTGGATAAACCCTGAAATAAAGGGGGAACAAAGACTTCCAAACAGGAACAGCTTTTAAATAAAGAAGTTAAATAACAGGATTTGTGTTAACTTGAATTTTCCGAGGGAAATAAAGTCTGAAAGTCAAACGTATGTCATTATTTAGTGAATTTGATCCCCAAATGACTGGCAATAAACCATTTTAGCAGCAAGGCACCAAAAATAAAGCAAATATCTAGATACTTTTAAAAATGATGCATTTTGGATGTAAAATGTTTCCTCTAACACCATTTACATATACTACAGCAACCTAGAAACAATAGGCGGAAGAACTATTTCACATCCAAAATATATATAAAAAAATAATATAGTAATAATATAAGTAAGTAAAAAGCAACAGTTTTACAGAGAGCCCATTCTCTAAGTGCAATAATGCCCTCCAGGGTGTGTGTTGATGTGTAATTAATGCCCTTCCAGGGGTGTCACAACACCCTTGGGCGGGCATTAATTACACATTAACACACACCCTGTCAGGCATTATTGCTTGCTTAACAGCAGCTTCTGTTCTAGATTCTACTAAAAGCTCTGCCAGTACTGGTCTTTCACTTAGAACCCCTATATTTCTTGCTCTTTGCCTATACTCTGATATGAATCCCTGATAGTGAAGGCAATATCTAACCTGCAGTCCAAATAAATTCTTGGCCTCTTGCCATTCTATTACCTTTCCCTTTCTAATTATTTGCTCCCAATGCCTCAGTTCTTTTGCTAGTTTTCTCCAATAAATTCCAGGCCCTTCTTGCCTATTGTCTGTATCCCTAATTGCAGTCGTCTCTATCAGCGAAATCTCCTTTCTCCATTCTCATGCTGGCTTAGTTCTTAGAATACTTTCTGCTTCTTTATGAATATAATATTCTGTATGGTTATTGTTATTCTCCTTAAGGATCTGAATCCAAAATCCCAGTCTGTCCTTGTTTCTTCAGCTTCCCCCATTGGTGGGAATTTCTGAATGTATATTTTGTGGTATGTCTGAGTGCAAATATGCATCATATTTAAATAACTTTTATATTTGTAGAGACATACTTCATTGAAAGTGTTCCAAACATTACATATCTGTTGCTGGATTGATTGTTTTCTTTCTAATAAAGAGCATAAAAATTAAAACTTTGCTTGTGGCTATTTATTTGATGGATTAAAAAAATTAAGTTTCATGTATTAGGAAGCAAATAGTTGCTTTCATTTTTTTCTTGCATCCACAACTCTGTTTTGCCAGGCTGATAAGATATTTACTGATGTCAGAAATGTGACTTAAAAATTATTAATTGGGAAAGCCTACTGGACACACCCCAGGATTCAAAAAACTCCATGTAGATTTCAAGAGAAGCCTTGTGTGCGTGGTGATTCATGGCGAGCAACGCTTATTGCATATTCATGCCGTGCACCACGTTTAAACATAAATAAGTGGAGTTTAGTAATAGTCAACAGTGTTGCTGGCCAGGAAACTATCTAAGCAAACATGGATAGCACTCCTGTTTAAATCAGAGCACTGATGGTTGGCTGTTTTGCATGGAATGCCACAATAATCACCAGGGCTTCACAGAGAGCTCTCAATCTCTTAGTGCAAGACATCTGGACAAAGGCCAACATAATAGGGGACATTGACTCAGAAATAGGGACATATTTGCATATTTGCCCTACAGAAAAATACTAGAATAACCAGGGGTTGGTGTTAAGATACATGTTCTGAAGGATTTGAAGTATGAAACTCAAATGTATGCAACACTGAGTCACATCCGTCCTGCGATCATCCCAGTGATACGGCAGAAAGCCACAAATTTGATAAGAAACACATCTGAACTTTCTGTGAAAATCTGGACAGTTCAGAGGTATGAAATTATATGGTCCAAACACAGTACAGGAAAGTGTATCTAGAGTGCACAGTATTGTTAATTCCCATTCCTGGCGTTCTGTACTGAAGTTGTGTAAATGATCTGTAATGGTACATGGACTGCCATGTAAAATAAATACTCATGGGAAGTGTGTGTACTGAATAGGGACATAGGGAATTGTAGGAACGAACACAGGGAAAGGGGACAGGTGAAACAACCTAATGTACAGCAGATGAGAGCATGTCAATGGAAGATGGCTGTAGCAGCAGCACCAATCATATATCAATATGGTACAGTAGGGACTGCACAGTGAAATATGTATTATGTGATTGTCACACAAGGTAAAATAACAATGGGGAAGATGTTTGTGTGAGATAAGCATCCTTACATGAATAATGCAGATGACCTATCAGGGATCTGACATACAATTGGGGTAGGGTGCATATTGTGAAGCTGTGGATATTGATTTGCCTGAATATGAGTGTAATCTCAGCAGAAGTCTCCAGCAAGTAGGACACAGGTAAAGGCTCATGATTAACATAAAAAGAACCAACCACAATCATGGACAATATCAGAATAATACCAACAGTAATCCCATGCCTCTGACATACCAAATGTGATTTACAATGATCAGAGATGATTCTGCACAAACACACTTGTACAACTATTATGATCTGGTCACACACTATGAGGGTAATCACACACACTGTTCTGGCTATAACTTCTATACCTGTATGTGGCATTATGAGCAATACAGGCTAGTTGACTGGTGTGCATATATATATATATATATATATATATATATATATATATATATATATATATATATATATATATATATATATATCACAATCTACACTGTCACAAATGTTAGCCATGCCATTAATGTTTTCAAACACCTGTGTATGTACTGTGTGCATCACCAGAACAGGTAGCACACATGCATCTGGTGTAACAGCTTAAAGCTTAATGGGGGTTCCCCACCATCAGAAGTAATGTTTATGTAAGAAAAAAAACCTAGGTATGGCCAATAAGCTGTGTGACAGGTCACTGTGACAAAGATGGTCACTTCAGTTAAACATCAATGGAAGTTGTGCAGGGGGGTACATGAAGAAGGGTGCGTTGTACTCAGTTTATTGGTGTGATGAAGGCTTGAAACTATGGAGGTTGAAAGAACAATAGTAATTGTTGCTAGCAAGATTATTAGCTTGAATGAAAAGCTGCAAGAATGATATGAAATATAAAGGGTTAATTTAGAAATAGTATAAATTGCTGAAAAATAGAAAGTAGTAAGTGTGCTGGCATAGTTTAATTAGATATTGGCATCCATGTAAAGGAGTATGTTATTGAGAAACAAAGTCTGTAAAAATAACTGCGCAGATGGCAGCTGGAAGGACATCAATGAAGTAAAGAGATGTAACATCAAGCAAGATAAAGATGGAACATCAGATAGTGCTAGAACACCATGTTTCAGATAATGCAAGACTGGGTTTCCATGGATCATCAAACTACAAAGAACCAAGGACAAGGGAACAAAGAAAAACTGTTATACAAAGAAAGAACTGTTATACACCAGACTTTGAGAAAAATATCACACTTTTTGGTATAAATATGAGTGTGTATAAACAAGCTTTGGGAATTTGCCATAGAGAGCTGACCGCATCTGTGCTGCATGCTTGTAGATCTGAAAGGAAAATGAAACAGTAAAGTATTAACTGAAGCAGTTGTCTCTGTATTTATCGTACTTAGTACAATACAGTAATAAGACTAGTTGGTCACAATATGCATGCATGTAAATGCAAGTAACAGCAAGAAACCAACAGAAGACAGACCGAATGGTTTCTTATTGTGAAAACTGCAGCTTCTTTTTCATTTTATTCAGTTAGTATGTTCAGTTCCAGTGCAAACGTTTGCCTCCTTCTTATGCACAGTGTTGAGTAGCAGAACAGTGCATCTCTGCAAGTTCCACAGGCCCTGTACATTCACACAGTTGAATCTGCCAGCTGTGTTTGACCACCTTTTGGGAGAATCAATAAGGGACTTTCTATGTTTTCTCGACTGAAAATTTGGCCACCTTCCACAAAGAAACTGGTAATTCTCTTTTTTGTTTCTCATTCTACAGCATGGATGCCATAAACAAAAAAACTGTAAAGTGTAAGACTACCTTTCAGGTAGTCAGTAATAACAGTCCAGCACATGTATGGTCAGAATTTAAAGACTGGTATAAACATAACTGTAGCACATGTAGTACTTTACTAGGTAAAGTTCATGTCAATGCTTTATGTACGTTTGACTGGTATCTTAAACAGCAACATCATTTGTATGACAGTAAACGTTTATTGTACAAGTTATATAAAACTGCTTTCTGTGTGCAATGTCATAAAAGTAATGGTAAACAACCAGATGCATTATGTCCTGTCACCACATGTAAAATGTTAATTTCAGACTTACAATATCAGTCAAGTCAGTTATTTACACAATCTTCTATCCATCTTGTTAGAGAAAAGTGGCATAAAACCACTGCACATTACAAAGAAGATAAAAACAGAGATGAGGTTCATGGTGAACTGACAAAAAGATTTAATAAACTTCAAAGACACAGTCAGAGTGAGTTCAAAAAGTTCAGACAACATATGCAAACACTTTTTCAAAAGTGCATAAGAGCTTTAAAGTCAGCAGAACAGAATACTGACAAATATGATTTGGTTAGTAAAGAGTTAAAGCAACAACAGTTCACTATGCTGATAGAAAATAATTTACAATGTACTATTCTACCTTTAGAAAATGGTTAAGTGTACAGAGCACAAACTTTCATTCAGTTAAAGCAAGACACTTAAATTGTCATTTTCAAACTATTTCAAATAACAAAACAGTTCTAGAGTATAGAAATCAAATGAGAGTAGTTAAACGCAGTAAAGACATGATGTCACAAGACTGACATGCATGTATTTTCTTTTCACCTAAAGTGCAGCAAAAGGCAGACAACAGCAAATGTAAATATATCTGTTTTAAGCATATGTTAGTTAAGTCAATATTTCTTTTGTTTCTTAAAATATTTTGTAATCGTATAATAGCATAAAAATAGCACATAATCCAGCAAAAAACAGTATTCAAAAGCAATATTATAAGCAATGTTATGCATAGTTAAGCAAGTTAATGTTTATTACAACTGCATTCTAATATCAAGTTGCAAGTATATTAACGAATGACTGAAGGTGCGAGTACGTGCTGAAGGAGTTATGGGTTAAGCGTCTGGAATGCCCAGAAAGAAAAAAAGTATGTGAGCTCAAATCTTTCCAGGTTGGAATGGGTAGTTACAAGGAATGGAGCATAACATAAAATGTTACTGGTACTGAAATTTATAAGGTCTCTGAAACAATACTGGTTGCCAAGCCAAATGGCCTACGTTTTTCTACAACATTATTGTTAAGTATTCACATACAACATTAAACAAAAAGCACAAAAGTCTATTACAAAAATCCTGTTTAGTAATTGTAATAAGATGTCAGAATTGTGCATACATGTCATTAATTATCTGTTTGCAAGTAAATACTACACCGAGTACATTCAGTACATGGGCTATGGTATGCAGTTAAAATAAATTATGCAGGTCCCTTTACAAAAAGGGAGGGTACAAATAGCTACTAGTAACAGTAAACGTCTTTTCAAAATGGGTAAAAGTGATTCCTGTGACAACTTTGATGGTATAGGCAACAGCAAAAGCTTTATAAAAATATTTTCTGTTTTTCAAAATGGCCAAAAATATGAGCAAATGTGTAAGACCAAAGTGTCACAGTCTAGGTAGCATCCAAAAGGACAAGCATATATTCAAGTATCACAGCATAAAGCAAATAAACAATATTGCAATAAAATGATGTATACTACAGGGGGAAGGGCATGCTTTCAATTTTACACTATGTACACAGTAATACAAAAAAGGGCCATGGGTTAAAATACTTACCATTTTGGGTAACAGGCCAATACTTCATACAGATCAAATGGTAAAAATACCATCCACTTGTACTAAAGATACCAAATGCAGATTTAAAAGAGCTTGGTATAAAAACTAGTAGAACAAGATATCTCACAGATTGTACATTTGCAAGCACAACAGAAGTAAGTCATTACAAGTATCTTTGATAAACAGATTACAATTTAGTACTAATGTATCTAAATTTATAAATTAAACAAAATGTTGTGTAAATGGACAATATTGCCTTCAAATTTCAAAATGTTTGTTAAAGTGGCACCACAGTTTGTATGTGTAGTTTCACATAACCCAGTGTTAATAGAAAAAGACAAAAACAGAAGTTGACACTGTCCATAACTGGTGGGACATATTCACAAGATGGTCATCATCTGGAAACAAATCATTAAATTGGTTAATACATCTGGTGTTAGTAGTTTTGAAGGTCATAATAATAATGACAGCTTAAAACTGTTTTATATGCTGCAGGTTACAAAGAGTTGTAATAACTCAAGTCATGGTAAATACTGTAAATAGCAATGGTGATGAAACCAATGCAGTCTTTTCTTTAACTAAAGTTTAGTCCATTCCTCGAAAAAAATAAATAAAATAAGGGGGACCTGAAAGAATAATAGTAACTGTTGCTAGCATGATTATTAGCTTGAATAAAAAGCTGCAAAATGATCTGAAATATAAAGGGTTAATTTAGAAATAGTATAAAATGCTGAAAAATAGAAAGTAGTAAGTGTGCTGCCATAGCTTAATTAGATATTAGCATCCATGTAAAGGAGTATGTTATTGAGAAACAAAGTCTTTAAAATAACTGTGCAGAAAGCAGCTGGAAGAACATCAATGAAGTAAAGAGATGTAACATCAAACAAGATAAAGTTAGAACATCAAGTTTCAGATAGTGCTGGAACACCACATTTCAGATAATGCAAGATTGAGTTTCCATGGATCATCAAACTACAAAGAACCAAGAAAAAGGGAACAAAGAAAAACTGTTATACAAAGAAAAAACTGCTATACAGCAGACTTTGAGAAAATATCAGACTTTTTGGTATAACTATGAGTGTGTATAAACAAGCTTTGGGAATTTGCCATAGAGAGCTGACAGCATCTGTGTTGCATGCTTGTAGATCCATAAGGAGAATGTAACAGTAAAGCGTATTAACTAAAGCAGTTGTCTCTGTGTATTTATTGTACTCAGTACAATATAGTAATAAGACTAGCTGATTACAGTAAATAGTTAAATACTGTGGTATGCATGCATGTAAATGCAAGTAACAGCAAGATACCAACAGAAGGCAGAGTATATCATTTTTCAGAGTTATTATGGCCTCTGATGTGGATGTCCTTAACATACTGAGTACTTGTGTTACATACAAGGGAGTAGTCAACAGTGTGACCACTTGCTGGTGGATGATCCACTTATCATCTACCCCAGGACACAGGTCACACACCACTTGGTCTGATTATAGGATGTAATGTCCACCTTATACTTGGGTTGTGTGTTTGTTTTCCTGATGTAACAAATCCCCCATGTTTTCTTGTCACTACAGTTGTTGGCATGGCTGTGGCAGCAATCTTTGGTGTGAGTTGATACTATCTGTATTATACTAATATCACAGATGGAGTCATTGATTGCCCACAATCTGTAGTCCTTCAGGCAGCTGTTTGGACACAGGATGTGTATGTCATTTGTGATGTCCATCATTTAAATAATGGGCAGGAAAGGACCTAGCAGACACCTCTGATGTATGGACCTGATCACTGTTTATGGCCACATCTGACAGTGTTGATTGAATACCTCAATATGGATGTGTCAAATACTTTGGCCTGGTCAAGTTCCACAGGATTATAGTGTTGTCATCATGTATGCCCTGGATGACCTCTTTGAGGACATCTATCAGATGTAATAGACATAATGTAGTATTAACAACTCACACAGGTTTGTTGGACAAAGCCAGGATGTTACTAGTGTCCATTTGGAGGAGGTCCGTGATGATGTGTTAGTCTACTTCACAGCTGAGGAGAGTCAGGATGTGTCTATACATGCATGCATCAGGTACTGTCCACACCAACTTAGAAGGATACATGTATATTCTTTCTTTTGCATGTACCTCACCAGACACATGCAGCAGATGGAGAGACCACAGGGGTTTCTCACCAAGAAAGTTATTTGGTAGTTATGTGATACTTATGAGTATTACCATTCTGTTGTTGTTTAGGACACCTAGGACTATGCCACCCAGGCATCTCAATCCTGGAAGACCACTCTTCACTGGTGCTGAAAATCAGGTTATTGTTGATGCTTTTAGGCAACATGGTGCCTTCCTGCTTGAAAAGGGACAGGGAGATATGTCACACAGAATGTAGATTTGGTGGCAGATTGCTGACGATGTTAATGCCATGGGTGACCATGCAGGACATATGAGCAGGGGTGCCATAGGGATACTGCCATGATCTCATCTGCATGGAGGAGAGCAGCTGCAGTGGGCCATGATCAGATGGGTACCAATGGCCTGCTACAGAGCCACCACTAACACCAAATGAAGAGTTCCTGTCCACTGCCAGGGATACAGACAGCTCCAAGAAAAGTGTAGAACAGCATGTCCTCAACCTTGGTGCTACTGTTTCAGGGACAGCAAGCATGTCCCAGGAAGAGCTTCCAGGCAGGCTTTTATATCTCAGTTATTGAATACTGTTGTATAGTAAAACAATTTAAATCCATACGTTACTTCTATTTCAGAAGAAATTGTTTGGGGGGGATTGAAGATTGCTACAGTTAACAACACATTCTGATTAATTAGCTTAGGTTGGAGTTCTCATCCAAGTTCTTGTTGAAAGTATAGTTAGTGGACATATTAAAGGGTAAAAGTATTACCCCCTGTGTTACTCTTAATTGTGATGATGTTGTCCTTACCTTTTGCTTAACTTTTTCCAGGACTATCTGTCATGCAAAGGATACCCTCATCTACAGATGGTATGCCAAACACTTTTATGTCAGCACTTATGAGCAATTCAAATATATATTTTAGTGTGAAATGTTGATGTCAGAACTGTTGTGTGTATTGCTGTACTGTCCAGTAGTGGCAGCACTGCTATTTTGTTAGCATATATCGGAGTATAGTAGCTTAGGTATTAATTTCTCCTGTGTTTGTCGCTTATTATCACAGGTGATCCTGACAGTGGAAGTGTGGGACATCTACCACCTGATGTCAAAGTATCAGCAGACTCTGATGATGATGGTGGCCAAACAGAGGCACAGCTGGGGGGTGCAGAGGTTGAATCTGACACTGAGGTTGACATATAGCCATTCCCTGTAATTCCACTGGACACAGCCAGTAGGCCTACGCCTACCCATTCCAGTGAGCCCTCAGATATTGGACAGGTAGAGGGCAAGACAATTGATCAGGGAAGTGTAGATATTTGCAGCTTCAGTGCCTGTTGATCTGGGCATAGTCAAAGTGTGGGTGAGGTGCCACACAGGACAGTTACATGGGTCAGCCATGCAGTTTAAAACTAATTGTGTCTTACTGGCCATTTACTGGTTTATCCATATGTCTGCCTGCTTCTCTTTCTTACACACACACACTCACTGATATTTTGTGTCAGACAAGGCTTCCTGCCCCCCCCCCCCGACAACACCTTGTGCAAGTGATGATAACTGTGCCATATCCCTGTTCTGTATCTTTTGGATTCAGGGATACATAAGCTTTGTGTCTGATGCTCAGAGTGCATAGCTGACTTAGTGCTTAGTATATCTGCATTTATGATGTTGAACTGGTAATGGTACCTTTGACTTGTATTAGTCTTGGATAGACAGTTGATAGCATCAACATTTTCCAACTTTATTGTGAATGATCTTGTGAGGGTTGTGAAGTCTGAAACTGATATGTATATCATTACTTTCTAACTTCTTTGTTTAATGATTTTCCAGTACAAACATATGGTGCTAAACTGAGGGCATGCAGTGACCATCACTACTTTTGAGAGGTGTGGCTATATGAATCTTTGATGCCTGAGGCCTACTACTTAATAATAGACACATATAAGTCAAATAAGTCTCTGCTGTCACATATTGAGTTCATAGGTTCATAGGTTCATAGATTAGTACTAGGCTAATTGCCCTAGCGAGCCATTTTAAGCCTAGCCAATTATCCCTTGTGAGACTCGTACCTTGCACCTTGTGTTTGTAAGGCAAACACCTTAACCATTAGGCCACCCTAAGATCTCCCACCTTTTACTTGCATACACTACCAAGGAATGAAATGCAAGGATATGCCAATCATTCATATTATTACACAATACACTCCAGGTTCAACATCATACCTCTTAAATTCAGCAGTTACAACAGTTTTAGTTCTGGGCTGACTTTGTCTGATGCAAGCAGTACACAGCCAATACATGGGGGGGTAAAGGTTGTGAGAGCTGCCTGGCATCAACGTTATTATAAGTGTGTGTGTGTAGGAGGAAGGTTTTAGGCCCTTAGGTGGTGAGTAAGTGTGCTATGCATTGTCTCTTAGCCAATGCGAGGACATATTGAGCATGCCTACATCTGCCTGCACCCACAGCAGCTGCTGGTTCCCACTCTGATTCCTCAGCTGTGTGTGGCTGTGGTGACCTTGACATTGCTGGTAGGATGTGTGCTTCTTCCCCTTGTTGATCCTGCTGAAGCTGTATTCTCAGGATGATGTTGTGTAACATGGCACATACTGTGAATATTTCAGTACATGTCCATGGATTGTACTGCAGGGCTCCCTCAGTTGTATCTAGGCATTGGAACCACAACTTCAGCAGTCCAAAATACGCTCTATGATATTTCTGGTTTGTGTGTGTTCCTCATTATGGCGTTCTTCAGCAGGTGTGTGTGCGTTTATGATGGGTGTCATCAGCCACGGTTCCAGTGCATAACCTGTATCCCCCAGTAAATGACCCTGTTGTCTATCCCCCTAGTGAACATCTGATACAGTTGGGAGGTGTGCCAGATATGTGAGTCGTGGTAACTGCCAGGGTTGCCAGTATACAGAGTCAAGAGGATTCCCTTGGATTTACACATGAGTTGGCAGTTAACAGAGTGGAAGCACTTTCTATTTATGTAGAGCCTTCCCTGTTCCCTGGCTGGTGCATTAATTTTAATATGTGTGCAATCTATGGCACTGAGTACGTCACACTATTATGCTACAGGGTAGAACTCCTGCATATTTCTGGCCCTATCCTCAGGAGTACAGGGAAAATATATGTGGTCATTGGCATGTTGGAGCATAGCATTCAACAATTGATGGGGGATCCTGGATGCTGACGCCTGTGACACCCCCCACATGTCTCCTGTTGGTCTCTGAAAGGTGCCTGTAGCTAAGATTCTAAGTGCTACACATACCTTTGTCTGTACTGGGATGGGTTCCCCTTGGTTTGCACTGGCTTTGCATTGAAGATGAAAGAGGTTGCAGAGTTCCTGCAGTTTTTCTCTATCCACCCTGTAGTACACTATAATTTCCACTTCATGCAGGTTGTGATACGTTACTCGTAGTCTGAAAACTCTTCTCTTTCTTGGCCGTGGTCTATTAGCAGTAGCAGCAGCAGCATAGACTTCAGCCTGTTGTATATACACATGAATTAAAGCAACACAAGCCCCTAACATAGGTTTTGGAATTCGCAGGGAAAACCAGCACTGAGTTTACACGGTTGCTTTATAGCTTGTTGAATAGCTCCACCATATTAGATTGCTTGATTTGCATACAATTCAGCTATAATTTGTATGCCACTGTGTTTGCCTTCTTTGCGCGTGGTGTGCAGCTCTACACACCATGTACAGCTACTTACTGAATCCAAAATTATGTGCTACCGTGTGTGCATTGTGCTGCAACATGCACATGGTATAAACGGAGGCTTTATTGAATCCGGCTGAGTCCCTTCTCAGAGACAACCTCATTGAAATGTTTGATTAAGTGACTTCATGAAAGTCACACAGTAGGCAAACATAGATTGTAAAAATTAAAGACAGCGCCATTACATGGTATAGGTTTAGTAACATGTAGCATATAGTCTTAAACCTCTGCGCCAAACACCATTCATAGAAAAAGTAGCACATTGATATTAGTGTGTTATATCAAAACAGTGCCTATGTCGACTATTGAATGAGTTTTTTTTTAAATAAATATCCATTGCATACTAAATACAACACATAATGAATAATATGTCACCTCAGTTATAATGGTAACACAGTGCTAACTAGGGGGGGTGACACTCATCTTTTTGTTAACTGAGTGTTAAGAACATAATGAAAAATAATCCGGCCTTGATGACAACAATCTGGACATTCAGATTATAAGTGGATGCTCTTATTAATAATAGAAACCAATCCAATACACACATCAGTAATGATGTGCCCAGTGTTACATGTTTAGACTACACAATGGATACAGACTGCATTCTTGTTGAACTAGGCTTAAACCTTTTGCATGACACTTGAAGAGTGCTTAGAGATAGTAACACATCACTTCCTGATTGATACTACCAGGAATACAAGATGGCAGATATATTGAAACCAATGCAGCACACTTGTTATATTAACGATAACACTACAGTAAGTGCAACACCCTATTGAAGGGAAGTCCATTGGTGTTCAATGTAACATCATATGCTGTGAGATACTGACAGATGTGGGGATGCACCATATAGAGAAAAGGAGTAAAAGGATTCAGACACTAATTTTATCTCTCCAGTGTTGAATTTCCTGTGCATAATGCACTTTATTTTTGGGATCCAGACTATAAAATCTAATATTCTTAAAATTATGCTTTGTGGACCTAACCTCATGGTCACCTTCATGATCACCATGCTGTTTGTTACTATTGGTCACCACTATAAGAGATAAAATTCTACCTTGCCTCTGAATTAAAGTTACTAGAGCTAGTGTCACTTTTTCTTTTGTTTCTCTTTTTTACTAAACTTTGAATAATATAATATCAGGAACATGAAAGAGATATATAGGAGGGAAGGAAAAATAAAAACAGATAAATACCATCAAAGAACAAATTGGCGGCCATGGTGGTGCAGCGGTTAGTGTTGCTGCCTCACAGCAAGAGGTTCTCCAGTTCGATCCTCGGCTGGAGTGCCTTCTGTGTGGAGTCTGCATGTCCTCCCTGTGGTCACGTGGGTTTCCTCCAGGTGCTCTGGTTTCCTCCCACATCCCAAAGACATGCTGTAGGTGGATTGGACACTCTAAATTGGCCCTAGGTGTGACTGTGTGCATGTGTGTGCCTCCTGTGTAAGGTTGGGCACCAGGCTGGCAACTCGACACCATAAAACTCCACTGCCAATCATGAGCAGACAGGTGATCCACTGTGGCGACCCCTAACCAGGAAAAGCTGAAAGAAGACCATCAAAGAACAAATTATAAACTGAGGCCATCAGTATCATAAACACTTTTGTATTTGCTGACTTATATTCCATGGAGCTGATAAAAATCAAGGCAGCATGATTACTATTGAATTGAATGGAATGTAGAATGTGGAAAAGCATTCTAATTCTTTAATGTACATTGTTTTATGGGCATTACTGCTAAAGCTATCATCATATGGGTTATAGTATTAAAACTGCATAACGTATCCAACAGAAGAATATTTGGTATACAAGGAATATGATTTTTCAATACTAAATATTTCAGACAGTTTTATGCCACCACCAAACTATCAAAACACCTTTCCATTATACCCTAGAAACGGAAAATCAGGTTTCTTATAAAATCATACTGTACTGATGTATCGTGCAGACTGGAGCAATGTTTGTTACCTTTATAAAGTTTGATAGCTAAAATTAATTATTAAATTAAACTTACAATGTTTTTTCCCATTTCACCTGACCAGGACATATACTCTTTTCAGTATTAAGGTTAATAGCTTTATATACCAGAGAAAGCTGTTTCTTTTTATTTAAAATTGGATATTTAAGACCAGTTCATACTAGGTGGCAATACAGATATAATACTTTTCCAATTAAAGTTTGATATGAAGTTAAATTCTTCATTTGGCCTAATAATTCACAACTATTTAAGTATTTATTGGAACACACAGCAACAAAGCTGGAAAATAATGAACGGGTTTATTAGATTTCCATGGGATATAGAAGCACTTACATTGACAACTAACAGTATTAAAAGTAAAGTTCACAGGTTCATAGGTAAGTACTAGACTAGCTGCTCTTGGGGGCCATTTTAAACCTAGCCAATTTCCCTTTTTGTGCTCGAATTAACCTATCCCATTTGGATAGAGATTGGCCTTACCCACCCCATGACTGATAATTTTATATTGCCCCTAATGAAAGCAACTGGGATCATGCCATAGATAATTTGATGAGACTCATGCGTAGGATAAGCATTTAGAAGCTACCTCTGTCCATTAGTAGTGCGAGGGCAGTCCTGGGGTAAATTTTCTGTTTTCCATCCATGGATTTAAATTGCACTTGAGTATGGTCAGGGATGAACTTTGTTTAATGTGGATGGGATGTCTGTTCCAGAGCAGTGGTATCCTCTGTGAGATATACCTTTCCATGTAAACAATTCTGTTGATGTTGCAGAAGAGCTTTAGATCCCTAGACCAAGTATTTCTAATGCCATTTAACTTGCTGATGTGCAGTAAATTCATCAGTACTGGGATAGAGGATACCTTGCATGCCAGACACATGTCCTCTCTTAGCAGTCTGTATGACTGCAGATTTATAATAAAGCAAGAGAAAGTCAGTATTTAGTTCAAATAAGGCTCGCTCTGTTGACATATTGGTTTTGCTTAATGCTGCCCTTATTGTTGTGTATATTAAGCTGTGATCATATTGAAGCTATATAATGCTTATAAAATATCTGACCTGCTCCTTGTACTATCTATGACATATCACTTCATATTAAATATCTTCTAATTGTTTGTATGTATCTGTATAACTGTATTTTAATTTAACTTTTTCTCTTCCTACTCCTAATCCTGCTGTATTATACTTCTGTGTTTGAATCATGGCTGAAAAGGGTCTTCAAACCCTAGTCTCCCTACTCGATTATCAAGTAGAAATAAATAGACATTGTACCAATATATAGGTATAATTGTTATATGCACACCTTAACACCTCTTAGTGCAAGAAATCCGAACAAAGACTAAAATAATGGGGGACAAATGCCCAAAAATAAGGACATATTTAAATATTGCTCTTAGAAAGATGCTAGAATAAAAGGATTTGTGTCAGCATGCATTTTCTGAAGGATATAAAGTCTGAAACTCAAATGTATGTCATTATTTAGTGACTTCAATCCACAGTGATGTGTTAGAAAACCACAAATTTTATGAGGAACAGACCAAAAATGTGATGCAAAAATCTGGACATTCTGCAAAAATCTGTACAGTTGATAGCTATGGTAGTATGCCATGGATTATGTGAATATTCTCTATGCCAGAAAATAAATTCTCAAAACTTTGGGTGTATTTTGTATATATCCTTGACTGGGTATTTGAGGAACCATTTGTTCTGTGAATGAATAAGAGTTCTAGAAGGTTTTGATCATTCATGCTTCAAAAGGCTACATATAGGTTCATAGGTTGGTACTAGGCTATTGGCCCTAGGGCCTATGCAAGCCTAGCCATAACAATTCCCTGGATATTTCTTCCCACAATATTTACTTCTCCAGGCCCCTGTCTAGCAGGGCGACTGACATGATCCCCGGGGTGAATTTCCTATCTCCCATCCAATCATCAAGGTTCATTTTGAAGAGGGCCAAAGGGGTGCTCTGCTTGATATGTATGGGCAGTTTATTCCAGAGTATGGGAGGTCTCTGGGTCAGGAACCTATCCCTCCAGCATGTTTTGTTCATTGTGATGACAAGATTTAGATCCCTGGACCGTGTGGCTCTGAGGGATTGGGATTTCTTTAAGTGGAGCATGTCCAACAGCTCAGGGTTTGACATGGCCTTGTATGTTAAGCAGAGATTGCCTCTGAGTAGACGATATGCCATAGAGTATAGCTGGAGTTTTTTTAGATGGTCAGTATATGGCATCTGCTTTAGGCCTGTGATTCTTTTAGTGAGGTATTTCTGTGGCCTTTCAAGCTGTTGCAGATGTCTTGTGAGGTACATACCAAACGAGGAATTATACTCTATAATGGGTCTAATGAGGGATGAGTACAGTGGGACAATTACCTCCTTTTTTCTGGATCAAAAGCCCTTAGTGATGAGGTGTGCCACATAGAAGGATTTCCTGACTGTTGTGGCAACGTGGTTATTGAAAGTGAGACCACTGTCCACCTGTGTCCCTAAGTCTCTCATCACACTTTCGATGTTTAGTGTCCTGCCACCTATGTGGTAATTCATGGGTACATGTTTTTTTCCAAAGGGGATAACTATACATTTCTTGGCATTAAGCTTGAGCCCATGGCTCTGGCACCAGGCATCTGTTTCTGTAAGGCCCTTTTGTAGAATATCCACGTCATTTGGGGATTCAATAATGGCTCCCAGTTTGCAGTCATCTGCAAACTTTGTTAGCCAGAGTCCCTTAGTGTTGGCCTGTACTTCAGAGAAGTACTTGCCAAACAAGAGTGGTCCCAGGACTGAACCTTGAGGTACTCCACTTGTCACTTGTCTGGAGCTGGATTTGGAGTCGGCTACTTTTACTGTCTGGGTTCTGTCAGTAAGCCAGTTAGCAACTCATCGAGTGATGTAGGGATTTATGCCCAGCTTAGTAAGTTTATCTATGATTCCAGAGTGAGGGATGGTGTCAAAGGCCTTGGCGAGGTCCAGATAGGCTGTGTGGACTGCCTTACCCTCATCCACAGCTCTGGAGACTGATTCAAAGAAGTCAATCAGATTCAGGAGACAAGATCGGCCCTTCACAAACCCAAACTGGGTGGGGTCTAGTGTTTGAAGGTTGCCAATGTCTTTGTTTATAAGTTCCATAATAATGCATTCCATGCCCTTGCAAATCAGGCTTGTCAGACTGATGGGACTGTAGTTCCCGGGATCCAAGGTGGATCCTCCCTTGTGGAGCGGGATAACTGTAGCTGTGCGCCACTCAGTGGGCACGAAGCCTGAGGTGAGGCTATGATTAAACATGACACTTAGGTGAGGTGTCAGTTCATTTTGTAGTTCATGTAGTACACAGCCTGGGATGTCATCTGGTCCCATGGATGCTGTATTCTTAGCCTTGGAGAGTGCGGTTTCTACCTGTGTGGCCGTGATTATCGGAATTTGGCAATCTTTTGGTATTGAGATGGGCCCTTTAGGGGGTGAGAGTGGGGTGAAGTTGGCACTAAATCGATCTGCCAGGATATTGGCAATATCCTTGGGATCAGTATATTTAATGCCATTCTGTTAAAACTCAGAGCAGATCAGAGCATTGCCATTTAGATTTTTGACATAACTATAGAATGCCTTGTGGTTGTCTTTGGAATCTTTGGCAATTTTATTTTCGTAACTAGCTTTTCAGGATTTTATGAGGGATCTCAGCTTCTTACTGAGGCTGGTGAGGGAGTTTTTTGCATCCTGGGATTTTCCTCTTTTTTGCAACAGTTTCTTCCTTCTGTTGTATAGTTTGTTTATAGCAGGGGACCACCAGATTGGCTTCCATTTTTTGGAGAAGAGCATCTTGGTTCTATTTGGGATGGCATGATTCATGCACGAGTGGATGTGCTCGTACAGTGCCTTAGTGTAGGATTCTGCAGTCAAACTTCCAGATCCTGTCTGCGTGGGTGTTGTGAAGTTTGTCACTTCTGACTTCAGTAGCTTGAAGTTGGCTTTGGAGAAGTTTTTTAAGGAGGTATCCTTACTGGGGGGTGGGGGTGGGATGTGGATGTCAAGGGTGATTTACTTATGGTCAGACCTGACCAATGAGGGGGTGACCACTGGTGTGGAACATCTATCTCCCATGTTGGTAATGACCAGGTCTAGGATATTAGAGCCCCTGGTGGGACAATGGATTAGTTGATCCAGGGCGTTGGAATTTATGAATTCCAAGAACCGTTGGGAAAAGGAGTTGGTACCTGAGTAGTTTTCCCATTTAATGGCAGGGTAGTTGAAATCACCCAGTATTAGGGTGTTTGGTTGTATCTTAATATTTTCCAGTATGTTTAGAAAGGTGTAGTGAGAATCTTGGGGCATGGATGGAGATCTGTAGCAAGCTACAATTTGGATTGCAGTCTTGCCTAGTGTTAGTTGCACCTGGAGAATTTCAGATGCATTGTTTTGGGCAACTAGCCTGGAGGTGTGAATATCCTTGGTGAATATGGACGCTCCTCCACCTTTAGTGTTTCGGTCCTGGTTTTGTGGCTGAAAAGTGTGGTAAGAATTGTAGCCTGATATTGCAGGGGTGCTCTCTGGAGCCTTGAACCAGGTCTCAGTTACTGCACAGATATCGATGTTCTCCATTTTAGGAGTGCCTCGAGAGAGTGCATTTTGAGGTTTAGACTTCTAGCATTGAGTAGCATTACCTTCAGATTTTGCCTGCTTCTATTTGTTACGGTGGTGGTTTTATCCTTTGAACCTTGCCTAAAAAAGGCACTATAGGGGTGGCAAGAGCTTTAGCCAGTAACCTGAATCCCAGGGGTGACAGGTGCAGACCATCTCTGGCAAAGCATGGTGGTTTGTCGATCATGTCTTCCCAGGCAGACAAATACTGGATCCCCTTTGAATGACACCAGAAGCTTCGCCAATTGGTGAAGTCAATCATTTTGTCCTTATACTGTGGTATCATTCTTGGTGAAGGCAGGATGCTACTCAGGGCTAGGGTCATACCTACCTGGGTCACATGATCCAAGAGCTCTTCCATATCTCTTTTCATGTAGTCCAGGGAGGTATGTCTCAAGTCATTCACTCCAGCATGGACAATGACAGAGTCATATTTCTACTTGTTGTGGAGTGACTTGAGTGCATGCGTTATGTGGCGGATCCTGGCACCCGACAGGCAGCTGACTGTAATTTTCTCCTTGTTCAGTCTGGTGAGTGGGACATCAGTGTGCCTGACTATAGAGTCACCTATGACTAAAGTGTTGGGCACATTGTCTTGCCTTAGGGGCTGTTGTTGGGTGGCACACTGGTGCTGTGAGCTATGTGTCACTTTGGTTGTGACTGGTGTTTGTTTACGTTTCGGCTTCAGAGGTCTTTGTTGCTTGGGCAGGTTAATGTTAAGGGCCTCCGCATATGTGAGTTTAGTGTTGCTATGTGTGGGTATTGATGGTGTGGGTTTTGAAGGGCTATGCGTTGCTTGAGGTGTGATGCAGGTGTTAACTTTCTCCTCTTGACTGTCTAGCACAATCTTGGCCGGAGAGAGCTTTGCATCCAGTTTGGCTATGTAAGTGCATCTCTCGCAGGTTGTAGTGTTGGGTGGTAGGAGGAGAGGATTGTCTGTGTACATGAGGCAGTTGCCGCATTGCCCCAGTATGCCCAAATTCACCAGGTGGACAGGAGAAATCACCGGCAGCTGACCCTTGGACATGCCTGTTTCGGTGCTTTTGTGTAAAGTTTAAGAGCTGTTTTCCCTTACCTTTGCAAGGTACTTTGCAATTATAGGCTATTTAGTGCCTATGATTAATTTCTCCTTATTGACATGCAAAAGAATGTATGACAGACTGAGTACAAGGAGAGAGCTGAATGTCAGTATACCTGGATAATCAAAGGTCTTGAAGTCATTGGCATTTTGGATTAGGAGTCTCTGTGGCCTTTTAATCTGAGTGATATGCTTAGACAAACATATGCCAAAAGGGGTAATATATTCAATAATATGGCATAAGATATGAGCAAATGGGAATTAAGATTGCTCTGGATCTAGAGAAGATGCCTTTGGAAATTACATGAACCATATAGAAGGATTTAAGTGAACTGCTATGGAGATACGATGGTCAAATGATAAAGAATTATAACCAATAGTATCTTGATGCCTTACAACAGTATCTGATTGGAGGGGTGTGCCATCCATATGGGATAATATGGAAAAGTTGTGTTTACTATCGTGATCTATACTGCATTTTCTCGTGTTTATTTTGGGACAACTGCCCTTGCAACAATATTTAACACAGTCTAACCCATGTTGGAGCAACTGGGAGTCAGTCAAGGAATGAACAACAGCAACTGATTTACTGTCATCTACGAGCTAGATAACCACAGGTCAGTGTGTTGGATTGAAGGCCTGACAAACAGATGCCAAATAGGAGAGAGACCATCAATAAGCCTTGTGGTATACCATTGCTAGCTTTGGTTGCTTTCAAAAGTGACCTTGTTACTCTAACCACATGTGTTCTGTCAGGTACCTAGTTAGCTATCTACCACATAATATAAGGCTTTATATTCAGATTTACAAGTTTGTCGATAATGTCTGCATGTGGAATAGTATGGATGGCTTGGCCAGGTCCATATATGCTGTTGCTGTATATACTGAATAACTGCTATCCGCTACGTCAGTGACTTTTTCAAAGAAATTAGCGAACTTAAAGAGGCAGGACTTGCCATTGACAAAGACAAGTTGATGAAGATCCAGGATTAAGAGCTTTTTAATGTCCAGTTTAAGGAGGTCTGAGATGTTACACTCCATAGCTTTACATATGAGGCTGGAAAACTAATGGATCTATGATTACTAGGAATCATGATTGAGCCATCCTTGTATAATGGCATTACAATGGCTATTTTCCAGGCTTCAGGAATGTAACCAGTAGAGAGGCTTAGATTAAAGAGGTGACTAGGGGTTCAGACAGGCTGATAATCAGTTAACCTGTTATGTTGTGAGGACCAATGAATGAGGTATTCTTAGCCTATGAGAGGGCTAAGAGAACTTATAATATAGTAATTACAGGGAGTGGCTGGTACTGAGGACTCTATGGAATTGTTACGTATGTGGGTGGAGTGAAGTTTGCACTAAATTTGTCAGCTAGGATATTAACTATTTCTTTGGGTCAGAGCAGGTGGAGTTAATATGGACTATCTCAGAACATTGCTGGGTGTTAGATCTTAAATTCTTGCTACAGTTAAATAATTGTAATTATTTTTATTTTCAGTATTTTATGTTCATATTCCAGTACTGAGCTTCCTAATGCTATCCTTACACTCCCAATTAGTTTGCTTAAATGTGATTTTAATGTGAGTCGAATGAGACTTCTTATATGTTGAGCCGAGTGGAGGAGGGGCAATGATCTGGGATATATAACAAAAAGTATCTTGTTTTTTTTTTTTTTTACTTCTAGCAATTTATATATAGCACTTTTTATTGCTTGCTGCATACTTTTTACTGTATTTTATTGCTATTAACTAATCTGCACGGTTAAACTAAAATTGTCTGCCTTACAGGGCCTGATAAATAAGGTTTTTACTGTCACACTGTAAAACTATTTAGCTAGTTTCACTGTGCTAAAGGTATTAACGGGAAAATTTCTGTACTTGTTAAGCACCTATTTGTTTGTTCTGATTTCTTGCCAAGAAGTGTATCATATGACTGATTTGTTTGCAGTTAAAAGCATTCTGTAGAGTCTCCTGGGTCCTTTATCTGTTTAAAACTTTCATTTTGTGGCTCACTGCTGTTCTTCTGCTGTGATAAACACTTCTGTAGTGTTTAGTGTCTAAAAGAGTGTAGGCTAGTAGCTTTAGTACTGTTCCCCACCCTCCCTACTTGGTGGCATTGCAGTTGCCCACCCCTACTGTAAATTTGATCTGGGACACTCCTACCAGTCTAGTGTCATTAGCTCATTCTACCTAATACAGAGAGAACATGTGAGAAGGCCAACCCACTTAGTTTCCTAACCTTGAGTTATCTTCTGCTTCTCCTCACTCCCTTTCCTTTACAAAAAAAAAAAAATTGTTAGAATCTCCCTGTGTTCTGCTTAACTGTAACAAAAAAAGTTACGCTTGTTTCCTGCCTTTCCTGTAACTAGTCTAGTCCAGATACAGATTTACAAAAAAAAAAACCCTTTGTTAGAATCTCCCTGTGTTCTGCTTAACTGTAACAAAAAAAATTACGCTTGTTTCCTGCCTTTGCTGTAACTAGTCTAGTCCAGATACAGATTTGCTATATCCAGGACTGTTTGTAAGCTTCTGGGCCCCCAAAGCCTGTCTGTGTTGGGGGGAAGCCTGCTAGCTTATTAGTGGGAGTGGTAAGCACTAGGTAACCTATCTACCACATAAGGAGTGGTTTCTGGCCCAGAAATTGTAGTTATTGGCTGTTTGGACAGTTTTCCATCTCTCTCAACTTCCTGATTTAAAAGCCTGCATTTGCACTTGTTTCCCCTCTTCCTGTAACTAGTCTAGTCCAGATACAGACTTGCTGTATCCAGGACTGTTTCTAAGATCCTGAGCCCCCCAAGCTTTTCTGTGTTGTAGGGAAGCCTTCTAGCTTATCAGTGAAAGTGGTAAACACTAGGTAACCTATCTACCATATAAGGAGTGGTTCTGGCCCAGAAATTGTAGTTATTGGCCATTTGGGCAGTTTTTCCATCTCTCTCTCAACTTTCTGATTTAAAAGCCCGCATTTGCACTTGTTTCCCCCCTTTCCTGTAACTAGTCTAGACCAGATACAGATTTGCTGTATCCAGGACTGTTTGTAAGCTCCTGAGGCCCCCAAGCCTTTCTATGTTGGAGGGAAGCCTGCTAGCTTATCAGAGGGAATGGTAAGCACTAGATAACCTATCTACCACATAGGGAGTGATTTCTGGCCCAGAAATTATAGTTATTGGCCGTTTGGGCAATTTTTCCATCTCTTTCAACTTTCTGATTTAAAAGTTCACATTTGCACTTGTTTCTTTCCTGTAACTAGTCTAGTTCAGATACAGATTCTTAGTTTTAGCACTTGAATTTGCTTATTCGTGCTCAGCACTTGTTCAGAACTTGTTGTAAGCACTAAATAAGCTACAAATTACTACAGCACTCAGCTTTCATCATTAACTTGGGGAAAGCAGTTTTTGTACTTACTTTCCTCACTTGCTTAGAGAAAAACAGCTCTTGTACTCACTTTCCTCACTTGTCTAGAGGAAAACAGTTTTTTTATTCAGGCATGTCCGAGGGTCAGCTTCCAGTGTTCTATCCTGTCTATCTAATGAATCTGGGCATCTTGAGGCAATGTACAATTGCCTCATGTACACAGACAACCCTCTCCTTCTACCACCCAACACTACAACCTGTGAGAAATGCACTTATCTAGCCAAATTGGAGGTAAAGCTCTCTACAACCAAGACTGAACTTGACAGTCAAGAGAAGAAGGTAAACACTTGCACCACACCACACTCATCACATAGTCCCATTAAACCTGCACCACCAAAATCCACACATAGAAACACAAAAACATTCACAGAGGCTCTCAATAATAATCTGCTCAAGCAACAGAGACCTCTAAAGCAGAAAGACAAGCAACCTCCACCCCCCCCCCCCCAACACAACTCAAGTGACACAATGCCCACAGACTCAGTGTGTCACATAACCACAGCCAATAAGGCAAAACAACGTACCCAACATACTAGTCATAGGTGACTCTATAGTCAGGCACACTGATGTCCCACTCACCAGGCTAAACAAGGAGAAGGTTACTGTCAGCTGCCTGTCGGGGGCCAGGATCCACCACATAACCCACTCACTCAGGTCACTCTACAACAAGTACAAATATGACTCTGTCATTGTCCATGTTGGTGTGAATGACCTGAGACGTACCTCCCTGGACTACATGAAAAGAGACATAGAAGAGCTCTCTGATCTTGTAGCCCAGGCAGGTATGACCCTAGCCCTGAGTAGCATCCTGCCATTGCCCAGAATGATATTTCAGTACAAGGACAAAATGATTGACTTCAACAATTGGCTAAGCTTCTGGTGTCATTCTAAGGGGATCCAGTATCTGTCTGCCTGGGACGACATGGTTGACAGACCACGATGCTTTGCCAGAGATGGCTTGCACCTGTCACCCCTGGGATTCCAGATACTGGCTAAGGCTCTTGCTGTCCCTATAGTGCTTTTTTTAGGCAAGGTTCAAATCACAAATTTACCACCGTAACAGGAATAGGCAAGCAAAAACTGAGGGTAATGCTACTCAATGCTAGAAGTCTAAATCTCAAAATGCACTTCCTCGAGGCACTCCTTAAAATGGAGAACATCGATATCTGTGCAGTGACTGAGACCTAGTTCAAGGCTCCAGAGACAACCCCTGCATTATCAGGCTATAACTCATGCCACACTTTTCGGCCACCTAACCTCGACCGGAACACCAAAGGTGGAGGTGTGTCCATATTTATTAGGGATATCTACACCTCCAGGCCAGTTGCTCAGCATAATGCATTCGAGATTATCCAAGTGCAAGTAACTCTGGGCAAAACTGCAATCCAAATTGTAGCTTGCTACAGATCACCCACCATGCCCCAGGATTCCCACTCCTCTTTTCTTGATGTACTGGAAAATATTAGGGTTCAACCAAACACCCTAATAATGGGCGACTTCAACTACCCCACCATTAACTGGAAAAACTACTCGTGTACCAACTCCTTAGCTCAATGCTTTCTGGGATTCATAAACTCCAATGCCCTGGATCAACTTATCCACACCTCCACCAGGGGCAACAATATCCTAGACCTAGTCATTACCAACATGAATGACCGGTGTTCCACACCTGTAGTCAACTCCACGTTGGTCATATCTGACCATAAGATAATTACCCTAGATATCCACATCCCACCCCCCATTAAGGAAGCCACAGTAAAAAATTTCTCCAAAGCCAACTTCATGCTTCTTAAGACAGAAGTGGTGAACTTCATGACACCCATGCAGATGGACAATACTGTTATGACTGCTGAATCCCACACAAATGCACTCTATAAGCACTTACATGAGTGCATGGATTGTGCTATCCCAAACAGAACCAAGACGCTATCCTCCAAAAAAAAGGAAGCCAATCTGGTGGTCCTCTGCCATAAACAAACAATACAACAGAAGGAAGAAACTGTTGCAAAAGAGAGTAAAATCCCATGAGTGGAGGAACTCCCTGGTCAGCCTCAGTAAGAAGCTGAGATCCCTTATAAGATCCTCCAAAGCTAGCTATGAAAACAAAATCACCACTGATTCTAGGGACAACAACAAAGCATTCTATAGCTATGTCAAGAATCTCAATAGCAGCACCCAGATCTGCTCTGAGTTACAGCACAACGGCATGAAAATTACAGAACCAATTGATATTGCCAACATCCTGGCAGATAGGTTCAGTGGTAACTTTACCCCCCTCTCACCCCCTAAAGGCCCCATATCTATACAGCAAGAATGCAGAGTCCCTGTACTCACAACTATGCAGGCAAAAACTGCACTCTATAAAGCCAAAAACACAGCATCCATGGGATTGGACAACATCCCAGGCTGTGTTTTACATGAACTTCAGAACAAACTGGCTCCCCACCTAAGCATCATATTCAGTCATTGCCTCACATCAGGCTTTGTGCCTACTGAATGGTGCACAGCAACAGTTATCCTAGCCTGGTCTGTAAGGCCATGGAACATATCATCATGGAACTCATAAACAAAGACAGTGGTAACCTCCAAACTCTGGACCCCACCCAGTTCGGGTTTGTGAATGGCAGATCATGCCTCCTGAACCTGATCGACTTCTTTGTGGTAGTCACCAAAGCCGTAGACGAGGTTAAGGTGGTTCACACAGCCTATCTTGACCTCGCCAAGGCTTTCAACACCATCCTCCATTCTGGAATTATAGCTAAACTCACTAAACTTGGTATACATCCCTACGTCACAAGATGGGCTGCCAACTGGCTCACTGACAGAGCCAACCAAGTCCTATGCACGAGGGAATGCACGGTCCAAACCAAGTAGAAAGCACCAAATAGACCAGCAAGGCAGCACAGAGTTCAATATATTTATTAGATACTTGTATGCATAAATAACAGACTAGTTTCGGCAAACAGCCTTCTTCAGTGTAAAACAGTATAGTCAAGTTCCTTTGAGTCATCCATTTAAATACATAACCTGAGCCAATAAAAAATTGAGCTCATGAATATTCATGAGTTTGAAACATATTTTTAAACACTTGATGTTTTTGTCATACAAATATACAGTGGGTAACATATATACTAATAAAGTCCGTCCTTGGCAGGGAAGATAACAACCCCAAATAAATACATACATATAATTTAACAAGTTGTTAATATAATATAGCATATCTGTCTAGCTATGTAATCATACTCATATTTGTAATTTTTATTTTTGTATATTTTATTTTGTTATATTCTATACTTAAATAGCCACTGGCACTAGCTATTGAACAAATATTCATCAAAAGCACCAAAGGTATTATATATCAATTTAAGTACTTGATATATAATACCTTTGGTGCTTTTGATGAATATTTGTTCAATAGCTAGTGCCAGTGGCTATTTAAGTACAGAATATAACAAAATAAAATATACAAAAATAAAAATTACAAATATGAGTATGATTACATAGCTAGACAGATATGCTATATTATATTAACAACTTGTTAAATTATATGTATGTATTTATTTGGGGTTGTTATCTTCCCTGCCAAGGACGGACTTTATTAGTATATATGTTACCCACTGTATATTTGTATGACAAAAACATCAAGTGTTTAAAAATATGTTTCAAACTCATGAATATTCATGAGCTCAATTTTTTATTGGCTCAGGTTATGTATTTAAATGGATGACTCAAAGGAACTTGACTATACTGTTTTACACTGAAGAAGGCTGTTTGCCGAAACTAGTCTGTTATTTATGCATACAAGTATCTAATAAATATATTGAACTCTGTGCTGCCTCACTGACAGAGCCCACACTGTAAAAGTTGCAGACTCCAAATTTGACTTCAAACCAGTGACAAGTGGAGTACCACAGGGTTCAGTCCTGGGACCTCTCCTGTTTGGTATCTACTTCTCTGAAGTACAGGCTAACACAGAAGACCTTTGACTAATGAAGTTCACAGATGACTGCAAACTAGGAGCCATAGTCAAGTCCCCAAATGATGTGGACATCCTACAGAAGGGCCTCACTGAGACAGATGCCTGGTGTCAGAGCCATGGCTTCAAGCTCAATGCCAAAAAGTGCATTGTCATCCCCTTTGTAAAAACTCTGTACCCATGAACTACCACATAGGCGGCAGTCTACTTAATGCTGAATGTGTCATAAGAGACCTTGGGACCCAGGTGGGCAGTAGTCTCTCCTTTGATAATCACATCACCACAGTAGTCAGGAAAACCTTCTACATTGCACACCTCATCACAAAAGGGTTCTCATCAAGGAAAAAAGAGGTCATTGTTCCCCCTCTACTCGACACTCATTAGACCCATTATAGAGTATAACATCCCTTTTGCAATGTACCTCACAAGACATCTGCAGCAGCTGGAAAGGCAACAGAAGTACCTCACAAAGAGGATTACTGGCCTCAAACAGATGCCCTACACTGATCATCTCAAAAAACTCCAGCTTTACTCCGTAGCATATCGCCTACTCCAAGGTGAGCTCTGCCTAACATATAAAGCTATGTCAAACCCAGAGCCGTTGGACATGCTACACCTAAAGAAATCCCAGTCCTTCCGAGCTACAGGCTCTAGAGACCTAAACCCTGTCACCACAATAAACAGGACATGCTGGAGGGATAGATTCCTGTCCCAGAGACTTCCCATACTCTGTAACAAGCTATCCATCTATTTCAAGCAAAGTTCCTCATTAGCACTCTTCAAGAAAAATCTTGATGAGTGGATGGTAAATAGGAAATACACCCCAGGGATCACTTCTGTGGCTCTGCTCAACAGGGGCACAGGAAAATAACTTTCTTGGGTGGTGTAAGCCAGGTAACCTTGTTGGCTAAGCTTACTTAGGCCCTTGGGCCGATAGCCTAGTACCTCCCTATGAACCTATACTTTAAGAAATTTATTTCTCTAGTTATATGGATTATTTTTTCAAACACCTTTACTGATTTATCACTTGTAACATAGGCAGATTTACACTCATATAAAAGTAATCAAACTATATTAACATAAACATTATACTTCATATACATTGCTATATATCATATAACCTAAGCAATATTATGTAAATTATTCAATTCCTGCCATTTAAGACTCATCTTTAATAAACCATCACTTACTACACAGGCAATCATACATTTATATAAATGTAAACAAACCATACTGACACAATCTTAGTTGCAAGCAGTTTACATCACAAACCATACTGACACAGTCCCAGTTGCAAACATTATATATCACTTATAATCTACCCAATCTTTCTCACTCAAACATTGCATAGCTCAACTCCTGCTGCCTTTTAAACCTCATTTCTCCCTTGTATGTATTGTTCAGACAATTCCCATTTCGTCCTATGTAGTTTGCTCCTAACCTTTTCTAAAGATCTCAATTCAAGTTGTTTTATCTGTGTTACTATAGTCATTACTTCCAGTATAGTTGGTTTAGACTTTGATTTCCATTTTTTAATAATTGCTTTTTTGGCAGCCACCATTATTAGACACAGCAAGGCCTTACCATATCTAGGCAATCCTGATTCTGTATCACAGTTCAGAAAAATCATCTCCCTTGTCAGACCAATATGCCACCTAGTTCCGACAGTGCATCCTGCAGGGAATAACTAAAGTCTACCAACTGACCACACTCCCAGAAAATATGCTCTTCCCCTTACACACCGCCAACATTTGCTGTCTGCCTCAGGAAAATTTCTCTGGAGTCTACTTTGGGTATAAAAATATCTATTTAAACATTTCCCTGCCAAAATCCTAAATATTCTAGATTTTGTTGCATATTTGGGAGACTTACATATAAACTCCCATTGTTTCTTTGTGAATTGCTTATCCAATCTCTCTTCCAATCTTCTCTAACTTCTGTGATTGATTCTTATAGTTATCATGCAATATTTTATATGCTCTACTAATTATTCCTTTTTAATGGCAGCTTCTGTTCTAGATTCTTTTACAAACTCTACCAGTGCTGGTCTTTTGTTTAGAACCCCCTATTTCTTTCTCTTTGCCTACACTCTGATATCAATCCCTGATAGGGACGGCAATCTCTAATCTGCAGTCCAAATAAATTCTTGGTGTCTTCCCATTCTATTATCTTTCCTTCTCTAGTTATTTGCTCACAATACCTTGGTTCCTTTGCCAGTTTCCTCCAATAAATTCCAGTCCCCCTCATACCTGTTGTCTGTATCCCTAATTTCAGTCATCCCTATCAGCAGAATCTCCTTTCTCCATTCCCATGTTGGTTTCATTCTTAGAATACTTACTGCTACTTTATGGATATAATATTCTGTATGATTATTGTTATTCTCCTTAAAGGCCTGCATTCAAAATCCCAGTCTCTAATTGATTCTTGAGCTTCCCCCCTGTTTCATCATCATCTCTTTCCATTTTGAATTATAGTTTTCTGCTTGTGCTATGTATAGGAGTCATAACTGTGTAGCTCTGAAATACCCCTTCAAATTGGGTAATCTCAATGGGGTTCCTATTATGTTATCGAAAGATAATGTAATCGAATGGCCAAAACATTGAAATGGCCGCATTTCGAACTTTGCATTGTGGGATCGCAGTACAGTGAAGATTGGAATATTTGCTCTTTCCTCACTGTAGTGCGATCTTTGAGTCGGAATATATATTTAGCATGGGGTGTGGGGGGCACAGCCCCCCACAATAAAAGTTTCAAAATGCATCCATTTCGATGTTTCGGCCATTCGATTACATTATCGTTCGATAATGTAATATGAACCCATTCCAACATGCCCTGTTCTACTGGAGAAATCAGGTGATCCCACTTGACTCTTGCTATCTTCCCCTCCCAGATAAAGTCTTTCAGCTCTTTATTAAATGCCACCCACAACTTCTCAGGTTGATAAAAATATGCCTGACCTGTGTATAAGACTAAAGCAACTAAAAACATTTTAACTGCTTGTATCCTACTATCCATATCCATATAACAAAACTTCCATTTTCTCAGTTTTTGTATTATATTTTGTTTAGTCTCTTCCCACATATCCTTAGCTGCCACACTAGAATCAGTTTTATCCATACTCCTAAATACTTCATTTTATCATGTCTCCATAAATATGCATATTCCTGAACCACTTCATGTGTGGGTACATCATTTTCTGCTGTTACCTTTGTTTTAGCGTCATTAATTTTGTACCCTGAAAAGATCTGAAACTGTCTCAAAATGTTCCATAACACTGTAATGTCTTTTACTGGTTTTGTTAGGTATGAAATAATATCACCTGCAAATAAAACCAGCTTTTTTTGATTACCATACCAATTATATCCACGAATTTCTGAGTCCCTTATTTTCTTTGCCAATGGTTCTAAATGTAATGCAAATAATATAAAGGGGAAAGAGGACACCCCTGCCTGGTTCCTCTGCTCAAGCCGAAATGATCAGAGAAGACCCTACCCACTTTAATTTTCACCTCAGATCCCTCATATATCCTCTTAATCAACCTTATAATTTTTTTCAGGAAATGCAAATGCTTCCATTGCCCTGCTCATAAAGTCTCAGCTTTCTCTGTCAAATGCTTTCTCTGCATCAGGACCCATCAACAACAATGGCCTTTTCTTACATTCTGCTTCCCTTTGGATAATCAATGTTCTATTAATGTTGTCAAATGTTTGCCTCCCCTCCACAAAGCCACAATGATACATATCTATCAGTTTTGGCATTATTTTTGCCATTCTTTTAGCCATTATCAAAATGAACACTTTATAATCATGGTTTGGTATTGAAATGGGCCTGTATGAAGCTGGATCTGATGGATCTTTACTCTCTTTAGGTATTATAACTACCATCGCTTTCTACCAGGATGTTGGTACTTCTCCTCCTGTTAAGATACTGTTAAAACAAAACTGTCCAGATCTTTATCAGTTTTTTCCTCCTAGCTTCCAAACTTCCACAGAAATCTATTCCTGAGGACTTTCCTGTAGATTGCTTATACATCCCAATTTTTATCTCATCTCCTTCTATCCTAACTGTTAGTTAATAATTAAGCCTCATCTACCTCTAACCTTGGCATATTTAATTCTTCCATATACATTTCCATTGTATCTTTTCTCAATTTTCACATTTCTCTGCTTTATAGAGAATCTCATAGAATTTCCAAAATATTTCTAACACCTCTACAGGATCTCTTGTTACCTTCTTTGTTATAGGCTCCCTAAGTCTGGCGACAACCCTTTCTACTTTCTGTTGCCAGCCTGAGTCATTGTGCTAAAAGTTTATGTGCTCTAGTGTTATTATCAAAAAACAGTTTCTTAACAGCAATCTTTCTAAACTAGTGCATATTATCGAGGTAATCCCTTATTTTCTGGCTAGCATTCTACAGTTGCTCCTCCTCTTGTTCTGTGAGATTGCCCCTATTCTGCAATATTTTAACATTTGTCAGTCCCTCTAAATAATTCTTGATACTTCTTAACCATAGCTGCCTTTCTTTTATTTCCACCCTATTTTTAAACTCCAGCTTAATTTTATTCCATTCTCTATCTATATTTTCAGAAGAAATTTCTATTCTTGTTAACTCCTGAATAATCCCCACTACCCATTTCTTAAATTCCTCTCGTTTAACAGATAGGTGGGAAAGCACCAATGTCTCATTTTTATTTTATTGCCCTATGCTTTTATTTTAGCTATTATTGGAGCATGATGTGAAACAGTTATCGGGTGAGTATCAGGACCTTCAATTAAATGCGCATGTTCCTGTTTAATATAAATTCTGTCCAGTTTTTTATATTTTGGGGAATAATATGTAAATTCACTCCAAAATCCTATTACTGAATTCACATTTTCCATGTCAAATATTTTCATAAATTCCTTCAAAAATCTATCCTCCTTTGTTATATTTTCCCTTCTGGGCTCCCCAGACTCATCTTCACTGCTGCAAATCAAATTCTATCTACCACCTATAAGTAATATTCTTTGCTGAAACTGATTATTTCTCCCAGAATTTTCTTAAGCTTCATTATGGCAGTTTTAGGTGGAATATAAATAATTGCCAGTGTAATCCTCCTCCCTTGCCATGATTATCATTTTTATCGTCTATCACTATTGGAGCTCCTCTTGAAATTAATATAAGTACTCCTGTTTTCGTTTGTCCCAGGTATTCCACTGAATAACCATCCTGAAAACTGTTTTTTATTAAATTCACATGTTCAGTTCTTTCTAAGTGTGTCTCCTGTAACATAGTTATATGGATTATTAGAAGTGGGATTCCACTACAGTGGTTTGTTTTCACTTTTCTCAATATTTTTGGTGGGGATAGGGACTATTTTATCAATACAACTACTTAAATGGAGTAAAAGTAGAAGGCAGAGCTGGCAATTTTAATAATAAAGTCCATTGGACAAGGATTATAGTAGAATGTATTTAAGTCATCAAGTAATTGAAGAAGGCTTACATTTGAGATGTTCCCAAACACAGACATATTTACAACGGAAGCACCACCAGTTTTTAAGGAAAAGGTAATTGATTTACATACTGATTTATGTTCTAATTTAATAATGGAAGATGATACACATGGAACTATGCAAAAAAGGGGCATATTTGTGAGCAGTTATCATCAAAAGCTTTAGCTGGATCAAGGCACTTGGGGTGTGCTGTAAAAAAAACATGGCCTTTAAGTGTTTATTCATTTTTTGCATTGATCTGGAAGGATGGAATCCATATGAGATAGGGAACAGTATATTAACTTACAGCTTGGGTTTAGTAACTTTTGCTATGATTCTATAATCTATATTTAAAAGTAAAAGAGGACAATAGTGGTGAGGGTTTAGGCCAGATGTACCATTGTTTAAAATTTAAATAAATTAGCCTATTTTTCAGAAACAGGTGATTCACAGTCAGGAATTGATAGCAGGTTTAATAGATGTAAAACTGTTATGTCATTTGTAGAGGCCTGATAAAATTTAGATGTAATCCAGGTCAGATATATTTTTTCTTTTTCAATATTTTTTTATGTCATGGAGCATGCGTTGGGTTTTAAATTGTAAACGATTTGTTGGAAAAGCTTTCTCAAGATATATTGTAGCCAACCATTTAACCATTTACTTTCTATCAGCTTCCCATTTTCTTAGAAATAGTCTGGCAGTATGTATGTTATAATTTTTTTTTGTATTTTCTGAAGATTACAGGATTTTATACTGTTTCAATCATAAATTTGTGAAATATGATTTTGAGGCTTCCACTATATGGGTCAACTAGGTTTTATAGCCAAGAATGTGAGATACTTTAGAAAAAGATCATATATTGAAGCAACACAGATTAACTTATTATAAATTTATGTGCAAGATTCATCCTTTAATTCTAATATAGTTCCATTGGAGATTAGTAGGCTAACAGCTCAAGAGCCTTTACAAGCTTAGCCAGCTTTACCCAGATTTCACCCAATTTTCTCTGCCTAGGGAAAGATAACAAGGTTCAGCAAGCAGGGTTTTGACAATTGTTACAGACTTCCTCTGTCCATAAGGGACAACAGCACCACTCCAGGAGTGAATTTGCGATTTCCCATTCATTGGTCCAGATTATGCTTGAAGATGGTCAGGGAAGGGGCTCTGCTTCACGTGAACAAGAAGCCTATTCCAGAGGAGGGGCAATCTCTGGGACACATATCTGTCTCTCCTGTATGATCTTTTCATGTCAGAGATCAGGTTTAGATCTTTGGAGCAGATAACCCTTGTGTAGTTGGTTTTGCGAATATGCAACATTTCCATCAAGGTTGAGTCAGTGTCTGCCTTGTAGGTCAGGCACAGATCACCCCTCAGTAATCAGTAGGAAACTGAATACAGTGATAGGGCTTTTAATTGGCCAGCATATGACTTGTTTGTTATACCCTGCATTTTTTTGGTGAGAAACCTCAGAGGACACTCCAACTGTTGTAAGCACTTGGTGAGGTACATGCCAAAGGGTGCATTGTACTCAATTACTGGTTTGATGAGGGCAAAGTTCAGTGGTACTATGACATCCTTAGGTCTGGATGCCATGCCCTTACTTATAAGCTAAGTCAAATAGAAGGATATCCTCACCATCATGAACACAAGGTGGTCAAAGTTCATATTACTAACTATTTGATTACCCAGATCTCTCACCACTGGGTCCACTCTTAAGAGGATGCTTTCAGTGTTGTAATTTGCAGGGTATTTGATTTCCCAAAGGGTATTATTATGCACTACTTCATATTTAGTTTGAGGGCATGGCTCTGTGTCAGACCTTTCTGTAGGATAACAATATTGTTTTGGGAGTTAATTATTGCTTCCAACTTGCCAAAGGCCATCTGCATTTGTCTTGACAACTGCCAAGTATATCCCAAACAGGAAGGGGCCCAGCCTTAAGACCTGTGGTACTCCACTGGTGACTGGCCTCTTGCTGGATGTGGATTTCCCCACTCTAAAAACATTTGTACTATTCATGTGCCATTTGGCTATCCAGCTGGTGATGTAGAGATTTATGCCCAATTTTGTGGTTCATTTGTAATACCTGAGTGGGATATTGTGTCAAATGCCTTGGGCAGGTCAAGGTAGGCAATATGCACTGTCTTACCCTCATTCATGGCCTTGGTGACCTTCTCAAAGACGTCCACCAGATCGAGCAGGCAGGACCTACTCTTGAATAAGCCGAACTGTGTTGGGTCTCTAGTCTGGAGATTTCCTATGCCGTTGTTAATCATGTCCATGATTATCCTTTTCATAGCCATGCATATGAGACTTGTCAGACTTATGGGTTTGTAGTTGGTAGTAGTTCCTGGGTCTGTTGATGGTCTCCCCCTTGTACAGACGGATGACTGTTGCTGTCCTCCACTCTACTGGGACAAAGCCTGTTTGGAGACTGTGGTTAAATAGAAATCTGAGTGGGTCTGCTAGATCATGTTTCAAGCTATTTAATAAGCACCCTGGAATTCCACCAGGGCCCATTATTGCCCTTATTCCTAGTCTTAGAGAGCACAGTGATGACCTGTTCTTTTGTGATAACAAGCAAAGGGGTAGGGGGTATTTCATGGGGAATGACCGGAGGTGAAATATGAGCTGAATTTATCAGCCAAGTTTGCTGCTATTTCTTCTGGCTGAGTATAGGTAGTGCTATCTACAGCCAACTCAGCACATTGTTGAGTACTTCCCTTAAGATTTTGGACAGAACTAAGAAATGCTTTGTGATTATCCTTTGCTTGGGAGGCTATTTTAATCTTGTATTTAGCTTTTGAAGACTTGACTAGTTCTCTGATTTGTCTGTTGAGAATAATGAGATTTTTTTTCTGTTGTGCACACACCCACTTACTTCTGGACAGGAATTTCTTCCTTCTGTTGTATAGTCTGTTTATGCCAGGGGTCCACCAGGGTGCTTGTTTTTCTGGCTAGACCTGGGTTTAGTTCGGTCAGGTACTGCATTTTCTATGCAGTTGTTTAAGTGGTTGTACAGAGCATTGATGTATACTTATGCTTAGGCTTTGTGTTTTCAGGGTTAGGGGGAGCTTTAAAATTACCTATGATATCATTTAGAAAGTAATTTGCCTTAGAAAAATATTTTAGGGTTTTAGGGTTTGATGGGGGTTCTACCATTACATTTGTTTCATAGGTTACTCATTTATGATCCAATTTTACCAATGAGGACATTATGCTGTGTGTGTGTGTGTGTGTGGGGGGGGGGGCAATGCTCCTCCATGTTTGTGAGTACTATGTCAAGGATATTTGAGCACCTAGTGAAAGTGCAGACCAGCTGATCTGGAGCACTTGCATTGACAAAGTCCGGGAATCTCTGAGCCTGCATGTTGGTGGTTGTGTATTTTTCCCAGTTTATGGAGGAGTAGTTTAAATCACCCATAAATAATGTAAATGATTCTAGTAACTTCAGGTGTGTGGAGTGATTTTCATGGTTCATGGTCGGGGACCTGTAACTAGTGATGATATGGTGCGGGATTTTGCCTTTGGTTAGCTGCACATGGAGTAGTTCAAGTAAGTCATCCTGCTTGACCAGTCTTGAGGTATGATTGTTTTTTATGTAAATGGAAACTTCTCCTCCTTTCATATTTTTTCCTTTTCAGAGGTTGTCTGAATGTGTGATAGACTTTGTAGCCTTGCACTACTGGGGTATTTTCCACAGCCTTAAAGCATCTCTCTGTAACTGCACAGATGTCAGCATTCTCCAGGGCGAGGAGAGGTTCCATGGAGTGTAGTTCTTTGTTAAGACTCCTAGCACTGAGCAGTGATACCTTCAGCTTGGCATTACAAGAATTTGTTATGTTGCTAGGTCTGTTGATTTGACACTGCCTAAAAAGGCACTATGGAGGTGGCTAATGCCTTGACCACTATTTGAAAGCCTAGTTAAGACAGGTGCAGATCATTTCTGGCAAAGCAGAGTATTCTGTCAATCGTGTTGTCCCAGGCTGATAAATACTGGATCCACTTGGAATGACACCAGTATCTAAGCCAGTTATTTAAGTCAATCATTTTCTGTTTGTATTGTAGTAGCATTCTTGTTGAGGGTAAAATGCTGATCAATATAATGCTCATACCAGCATGTGATACTGACGTCCAATCATGTCTTGTTTATATAGTCTAGGGGGGTATGTCTCAGGTCAGTCACACCCACATGGATTATGGCTGAGTCATACTGGTACTTGTGGTTGAATGACCTGAGTGTACATGATCTGGCAAAACCTGTCCTCTGACAGGAACTGACTGCAGCCCACTGTTTATCCAACCTGGTGTGGGGGGAATCCATGTGTCTCATGATGGAGTCTCTTATGACCAAGATGTTTGAATGTGTGGTGTTTTGCATTAGGGTCTTGCTTGAGGAGACACTGTGATGTGTGTTTTTATGTGTAATGGTTGGTGTTGACTTGGCTGTGTTTGCATGTGGTTTCTCAGAGCAGCATACAGGAGGCCTCTGAAGTTTTGGTAAGTTGCTTGTGAGTACCTCTGCATATGTGGGTTTTGTGTCGAGACCTTATTTAGTGAGGGAAATGATGTGCGTGTGCTGACAACCTGTCATTTGGTTTCTCAGTATGTGAGAGTTGTGCCTCAATTTTCATAGTGTAACTACATCTCTCACACTCTGTGTTTGTTTGTCTCAGGATTAAGTAGTCGTTAGTATAGATGAGACAATTGCAACATTATCTCAGGATTAAGTGGTTGTGAGTATAGATGAGACAATTGCAACATTGTCTCAGGATGCTCATGCCCACCAGGATGGCCACAGAGATAGCATTAAGTACTACAGCAGCAGTGGAAAAACTTCAGCGATGAAACTCTACTAAAGTGCGAGAACTGTAATTATTAATACAAGATATTTATGAAATACATTAAAAATAATCATCTGAAGTGCAAAATGGTACTTATTTTCATTCTTTTAGCACCGTATGGCATAGATACAGCAGATTCTCTGTAACTCTCATGTGAAGTAACCAAACCAGAAGCAGCTCTGAGGAGATGAGCAGCATGTTTTACATCATAAAGACAGCAATATTAATATCCTGGTCAATCTTCTATGTCCATTATTATTATTATTATTATTATTATTATTATTATTATTATTATTATTATTACTATTACTATTATTATTATTATTACTATCATTACTTTTTAAAACATTTTTGACTCCCCTTCTTCACAGTAACTATTAGTTAGTGCTGGTGCACTCTGTCAGACCCCTCTAGACAGATTAGCTTCTCTCCGGAATGAGGCCAACAAATGATATCACAGTTGGTTCAGAAGTTATACATCTTTAGGGGGAAAGAGGGGAGTTGAAGGCATCCTAACCAGCATCATCTGCTCCTAATCTCCAGAATTTTAAGCTTTATTCTTTCTTAAGGAGCAGGCATGTAATGATGCATGAATGTTAATATCAGCCCTCCTACTCAATGCACACATATGCTTGCGAGATAATGTTTTTCTCTAGCCTGCACTAGACAGTCGGATAGTGCCATTGAAAACCCACCCTCTTGAAGTAGAAGAACTGATCATCAGCCACTTAAGCCTACAACCCCAGCCAACACCCTCCCCCAGGATTCATGAAGCTTGTGCCAGGCGCAGGCATAGCATTGGTGTTTTAATGCCAAATATGGCCGCCGACCGATCCAGGTACGAACTGTTTCCATGTGCACTACCAGCGTATGCCAGAGCTGCGCAGCTCACAGCACTTGTATGCTAATTACCCCATGTACAGCAGTGTAGCATGCAAATGAAGGTATATAGCAATTCAAGAAGTGGTGCAGGCGTAGCGTAAGCATGCAGAAATGTAAACCAAAAAAACGGTTTACATTTTTTCAAACAGAACATCGGAGCCATGAAAGTGGACCAAACTTACGTATTACAATGTTAACATATGCCATTGGCTAAATATACAGCCAATGGCATAAAAAAACCACGCACAACACATAAAAAATAACATTTAATGTCATGGCCACGCTAATGCAAAGTACAACTGCAGTGCATGGATGCGCAAACAGGAACACAAGGAAAATATATTTAGATGTCATAAAACTGCAATGTAACACAAATCATGATTTCGCCATAATAGTCAATGGTATGCATGCTACACCACAACCAAGGCGCAAGGGTTGCTAAGGGTCTGTGACAGTGTTCCGTGCGGTAACTAGGAATTAGGAGTCAATGCCATGCAAATGAGTCAAGTAATACTGAATCACAAACATCCCGCCAGCATAAGGATGTACCACACGGCAGAGCGGTACAACACCGAGGAGTGGCCTGGAGGTAAACATGACATCATGAGAGGTGCACGCCACCATACTGTAAGCACATTGGAGCATTGGTAATCCAGGTTGCCTGTTGCTAAGCAAAGCTGCAGGATAGGGGTGTCTACTTAGCCATAGCTATGCTTAACTGAGAGCACACAAGGTGACCGAAAGTGCATGTGAATGTGGATGAAAACGCACTCAAAAGCTGGAAACCGCACACGCAAGGCGTACAACTTAGGTGAAACAGGAAGGTTACAGGAAGACAATAAGGAAATGCTGCAGCATGGTAATATGAGTATAAATGAGTAATTAATACCTAGGAACTCACAGTGGGCCACTGACGACAGCTAACAAGGCTGCCAGCAGCTACTTGCAGAATAGGAAAGGGGAGTTGCCGTACTGCTAAGAAAAGTGAACTGTCACATCAGAACAAAGCAAACCTGCTGTAGATCAGCTACATAACACATTTCACAACACATTCCTGGGTAGGGAAATTACAAAACATGAAAGCAGGCAGCTGGATGTGTGCCTGACAATGGGAGGGGAATCGGGTTGAAAAGTGAAGTAAAGGGTAATAGATAAATCACGGCAGCCAAGTGTAATTCAACACCACAGGCATCACAATAGCAGTACCTGCTGTGAAACCCACAAGTAAGATACCCTGCAGCTGGAATTGCACATACTCACCCAATGACATCAGCAACTTCCAAAGCACAATAGTATAAAGTGTGAAAGCACCACACACACACTTGTGTATTCCCAAACACTCTGCACCATTGGTGTAAACAGACGGGGAACTTTTAAAATGTACATGGTAGGGACCGCCATAGCTTTGATTCATTAGTATGTGTTGGAGACTGAATGTGGTGTGGAGGATGAGGCTGACAACCACCTCTGGAACTGGAGGAGGAGGAGAAGAGTGTTCGGACTAAGGGTAACCTACCAGGGGCTAAATGATCTGGAGACAGTAGAGTGTTACGGGGTGGACAGGGACACCATACAGCAAATTGTTGAGCTGTGCCGGCCATACCTCAGATCCAGGAATAACAGAGGGGAACCCATCCCAGTGGATATGAAGGTATGTGTAAGCTTGAAAGTACTAGCCACAGGTACCTTTCAAAGGCCAACTGGGGATATCATGGGGATCTCACAGGCATCAGCATCCAGGGTACTCCACCAGTTCCTGGATGTCATGTTACCACATGCCAATGAGCATATATACTTCCCCTGAATGCAGGAGGAGTTGGCCAGCAATATGTGCCTCTTCCACCATGTGGCAGACTACCCGGAGGTACTTGGTGCAATAGACTGCACGCACATACACATCAAGTCGCCACCCAATGAGCATGGTAGGCGCTACATAAATCGCAAGGGATACCCCTCCATCAACTGCCAGGTCATGTGCAATGCCCAGGGCATTATCATGGATGTGTGTGCCAGCAGCCCTGGAAGCTACCACTACTCCCACATCTGGCATGCCTCACAGCTGTACCATGTATTTGCCAGGGGGGACATCCCATATGGCTACCTTGTGGGGGGTGCTGGCTATGCACTGGAACCGTGGATGATGACTCCTATCAGAAATGCACACACACCCATTCAAAAACGCCATAATGAGGCACACGCACAAGCCAGAATCATCACAGAGTGTGTGTTTGGGATGCTGAAATTACAGTTCCGTTGCTTGGACATATCTGGTGGAGCCTTGCAGTACTCTCCAGGCACGTGTGCCCACATCTTCATAGTATGTGCCATGCTACATAATATGATCCTGTGGAAACAGCTGCAGCAGGGACATAATGGTGAAGGCCCTCACAGCCCACCACAGTTGCCAAGGGCACCACAGGCAGAGAGGGATTCAGACCACGAACACCCTGTGCCAGCCCCACTAGGCAGATGTAAGCGTGTGCAGTATGTCCATGCCTTGGCAAAGAGGGAACGTATAGCACATACACTGGCAGTGTAGGCACCTATGGATTGACACACTTCTCCACCTGCACACACAGTAAACATGAATGGCACACACACACACGACCACCTGTAAATTGTCATGTATAGGTGGTCTACTGTGTGCATCCTACATAGGCAGCCCTCAACTATTGCACACACAACTGCTATTGGCATAAGGTAAGTCAATACCTGAACAGTAAATTAAGCTATCAGCATGTGTTGATACTGTATGTATAGGTTCCTAGGTGCATCAGTAGGTACATGTCTAACTGTCAGAGGCCATTCATAAGCCTAGCCAAAATGTGTCTGCTGTTGCCACCCCATTGATTAACTAACTGTCCCTCTGTGGAGCAGAGCCAATTGTGGGATCCCTGGGGTGTAACCACTGTTCCCCACCCACTCTGCAAGGATTCCCTGGTGTGTTATTGAGGGGCTCCATATAATGTAATCAGGGATTTAGTTCCAAAGCATGGGGAGTACCCATGACAGGTATCTGTCACCCCAGCATTCTCCAGTTATGGTTGTGGTAAGGTATAGCTCATTACAGTGTGTGGCTCACTGTGACATGGATTCCCATAGCTGGAGCATATCCATTAAGCCTCACTTGGACATACCATTAACAGGTATCATCCATATGTACACCAGCTGAGTTACACATTTGTTTGCAGTATTGGGGAACAGCCTTAGTACACTCTACATACTAAACACCATAACACTTGTACATATCCCAGATGCCTCAGTGGTAAAGCCAGTGACTGTATCATTCATGGTCCTGGTTCCATGACCTGCAAGGGCTGTTATGTAATTCTGATGTCCCGAATAAGGGATGTTGGGTGCAGGTCATTAAAGTATGTTTAAGCACATGTTAGCGGGATTTTGCGCCGGTAAGCGGCGTTTAAACATGACTACATGGATATGCACAACACAGGTCTAACCTTTGCTGAATAATGCACAGATCATGGGCAAAGCTGCCCAGAACCACTGAAATGTGCATTATTCACCCTTGTACTAATAGTGCCTGCTCTGAGAGGTAAAATGACCACTGCCAGGAGTAGAACACGCAACCATGTACACAATCTTCACAATAACCTACCACTAAGCTACCTGAGATGTACTAACGGCAGTTGTGTATTCTGACAGGTTAAAACACAAAAGGGTAGACTTCGGGAAATAGTATAAACCGCCATGTACCCAATGAAAGGTGTATTCTCTCTCTCTCTCTCTCTCTATATATATATATATATATATATATATATATATATATATATATATATGTATGTATATATAAAATATATAGAGAGAGAGGGTGATAGAGAGATATATGTTGATATATATATGGATATACATATATATATATATATATATATATGCAAATATATAGATAGGTTAACAACATCTACACAACCATGGAGGTACATATAAATAGGATAACTACCAAATACCGAATGCTTTACATACCGACACAAGTAATCACGAGGCTTAAAGACCAAAAGACCACAGTACTGAAAGACCAGAACCGCGAGTACTACTATCACGATGTTAAGGGACATTTAGTTAGTGCTTTTGGTGCTGCGGTTCAGGTAGGTACTGTTTGTAAGTGTGTTTCTGATTGCTGTAGTGTGTGTAAGTGTGTGTTCTGAGTGTGGTGTGTGTTTCCGGGGGAATGTAATGTGTGTGTGTGGGTTTGCTTCGTGTGTCTGTTTGTGCTATCTTGGAGGTAGATTATTAAAGTAGGTGTGGTGTGGGGTGCGCAGCCACCCACATGGGGGGTGCATGGGGGCATGGCCAACTGCCCATACGTAGTGTAGGATGGTTTGTTTGGATGTGATGGGTAGCAGTGTGTCTGTGTGTGCATGTGTGTGTTCTCTGTTTGTGTTACTTTCGGGAGTTTGACTGTCGCGAGTTTGAGTGTTCGGTATTGTGGGATTTGGGAGTCTGGGAATGGTAATGTGGTCGTTGGAAGTGTGTGCATTCCTGACTCCATGGGTATGTCATATACAGCGGTTGAAGTCTTCAAATATGTGTATAACATGGACCATAGCAATCACACATTCCGCCACGATTGAACGTTATGAACAAAGGATATGGAGAGTATATGCCTATACACTATTACAAATATGTGCTATGGACATGAGCCAAAGATAGGGTTATCACCTGTCCCACCTTGCGAGGGACAGTCCCTCTATGTGTGGTAGTGTTCTGACCAAACTGAGTACAGATACTAATATCCTACAATCTCGAGACATTTGGCATGTTCCATATTTAATGTAATTGTTGCATAAAATAGTCATGTCTGTATCTAAAATACCTACATGTAACAAGAAACAGGATAAGCAAGTAAACCACTACAAGAATAAGCTTTTATATAGGCATATATGTAAAGTTCTATACTTTGTATTGACCGTGAGTATGTGTCGGCCTCTAAAATCCAATGTGTGTCCTGCAAATGTCCCACTATGGCCATTTGAAAAGGTGGCAACCCTAGCCAAAGAGGTTCAGTCACTAACAAAACTCCAATGAGTGCAAATATCTGTGAAAGAAATACATGAGACAGCTTTCATGTAGCAACATTTCATTACATATCGATGTATTTCCAAAGGGATTGAAGGACCAACATCACCTGCATGCTATACAGGAACCAATTGACAATGGCTTAATGAATCAGCCTGCAATTACCATAGTATTAGTCCACTAAAGGATAGGTCTTCAAATAGGGAAGGAGCCCTCACACACATATTGAATATGTATAAATGCAGTTCCTACACACCTGCATCCTCTATGTATACCCACCTACATCTCCCCCACACCTGAAACAATTGCAATACATACTGTAATAACATCACAAATATCCGCTCACTCTATGACATCTGCAGAAGCCTTAACATACCTTGTCAGAGACACACTAAAATGGCCCTATGTGAAATAGTTGCTGTTGTACAATGGAACAGCCGCCGATGTTACAGGGTTTGGTTGCAATAATCCCGTATCAGATGGCTGTGTGTACACCAGGAAGTGTTACCAATTACTGATTAACAGCACAGTATGATACACATGTACAGTATACCAAAGATGTCAGGTGAGCACAGTTCAAAACACCTAACGTTCTATGCATAGTCACACAGCTTTGAGCTGCCCAAACATCCTTGCCAGACCTAAACATTTGCAGATGTATCAGGTACAAACCCTGCAGAAGTAGCAATGTTCAGAAATATAACAGCTAGACCCGCAAGTAGAACTACATCCTCTAACCGTTACACACAATCCACGGGGGCCATGAAGGTAATCTAGCTCTGTGTGTCTCCATATAGCTATTGCAATTCATCACAAACAACACATCCAGGCCGTCTTCCTCGAAGGTAGGGCAAAGGGACAACGCCAAAGTGGAGTATTCAATTATACACCACTGTTGCCATGTCATTGGCTAATGTAGTAGCTGCACAGCTGATGTGCATGTAATCATCTACTCTGAAACACCAATTGGTGGCAGGATACCACATGTTACTGATATCTAAGTATAAAAGGATGGCTTGTCATACATTCAAATCATCTGCATATACCAGCAAAACATTACAACGAGGATTGCAACACAAACCGAATAGGATTTAAATTACCATCAACAACAACTCGGGTTGCTAATAAGGTATGTAGAACACTCAGTATGTCAGTGTATGTAGTACCTGTTCTGTAATAATTAAAGTGTACGCAATGCATATAGTGGGAAAAGGTATTATGTAGTGATGTATTGTTGAGCATAGTAATGCTCGTAGAAATCATGTGTACTGCTGTAGGCCACAAGGTAAACACCTCATACACCACAAGGGATGCTATATAAGGACTTTGAACACAACAATTCCACTCTAGCCGCTGTCAGTAGCAGGGTTGATCCAACAAGTACGTGCCATAACAGGGGATAGTATATGTTGATATACTGTAACAGTAGGCATATGTATGGGCGTATAACTGAGAATAACATGTCTAAGGTGGTCCTGGTGTGCAGTTATGATTTGCATTGTGGGATATTGTGCCAAAAATGTGTAATGTACAGTATTGTAGGTAGATATGTCTAACATTTTACATAGCATTACTGTTATGTTATGCAAACATCAGGTATGTCTATTGGTATGTACAATACACAGTACCAGGATACATATGACTTGTAGTCACCAGACAGTGTATCAGCATGATAGCTAATTGAAATGGAAGAGCTAGTTAATTATCCATGCACATAGGACATGTAATAGGTTCATAGGTTCATAGGTAGGTAATATGCTGTCTGGCCAAGGCCATTCATAAACCTAGCTACAGTGTTTTGGCTTGCACCACCTCTCTAGGTTAGTTTCCTATGCCTGTGAACAGCAGAACCATTAGTTTCCTGCACTTCTGTACAGCACAGCCACTGCAGAGATCCCTGGTGTACATGTCTGTCTCCCATCCACCCATCGAGGCATCTCTTGAAGAGTGCTAGTGAGGGTCCCTGCCTGATGTACATAGGAATCATGTTTCAAAGCATGGGGAGTGTCCGGATCAGGAATGTATCCCTCCAGCACGTCCTAGTCATCATTGTGTTTAGGTACATATCCCAGAGCATGTGGTTCTCAGGGGCTTTTGCTTATGTGGAGCATATCCATCAATACTGTTTTGGACATGGGCCTTTTATGTCCAGCAGACATCACCTCTGAGTACGCGGTATGCAAACAAGTACAGTTGGAGTTTCTGTAGTTGGGCTGCATACGTCATCCTTCGGAGGTCAGTATTCCTCTTGGTGTGGTAATGTTGTGGTGTTTCAAGCCATTGCTGTTGTCTCGTAAGGTACATCCCAAATGGGGTGTTGTACCCTTTAATGTGTTTCAGAAGTCATGAGTAGAGAGGCACAATGGCTGCCTTTGTTCTGGCTACAAACCCATTAGAGATTAGGGAAGCCACGTAGAAGGATATCCATACCACCTTGCCAATATGGTTATCAAAGGAGTGAATGCTATCTACTTGGGTTCTAAAATCCCTTATTATGTCTTATGTATGTAGGGGACTACCACCTATGTGAGAGTCCACGGGTGATTGGTGCAATCCAAAGGGGATGTCTATGCACCTTGTGGCATGCAGCTTGAGGCCATGTTATTGACACCAGGTATCCATCCCAGTGACACCCTTATGGAGGGTGTCTGTATCAGCTGGGGAATCAATCATTGCCCCTAGTTTGCAGTCGTCTGCAAACTTTTTCAGCCTAAGTCCTCCTGCGCTAACCTGTACCTCAGAGAAGCATATACCGAACATGAGAGGCCCTATGACTGAGCCCTGGGGGACGCCAATTGTAACTGATTTACAGTAGGACCTAGGGTATGCTACCCTCACTGTGTGGGTTCTATCCATGAGCCACTTTGCATAACATCTCATGACGTAGGGGTTAATGTGCAGGTGGATGTGTATGTTGATAATACCACAATGGGGAACAGTGTTGAAAGCCTTTGAGAGGTCAAGGTAGGCTGTGTGGACCTCCTTACCCTCATCTAATGCCTTGGTAACTGTCTCAAAGGAGTCTACCAGGTTTAGGAGGCATGGTCTGGCCCTAACAAATCCAAACTGGGTGGAATCAAAGGTTTGGAGGCCACCAATGTCTCTGTGAATGAGATCCATGATGATGTTCTCCATAGCCTTGCAGAACAGTCTAGTCAGGCATATAGGGCAATAGTTCCCCTGGTCCGTTGTGGCGCCACCTTTGTGGAGTGGGATAACTGTTGCTGTGCACCATTCAGGGGCCACAATGCCTGATGCAAGGCTATTATTGAATATGGTGCTTAAGTGGGGAGCCAGTTCATTCTGAAGTTCGTGGAAATCGCAGCCTGGGGTACTGTACGGTCACATGGATGCTGTGTTCCTGGCTTTAGAAAGTGCAGCTTTGAACTGCGTAGTTGTCATCGCAGGGACTCTGCATCATTCCTGTATAGATATGGGCCCTTTAGGGTGTGAGAGAGGTGTAAAGTTAGTACTGAACCTGTCTGCCAGGATGTTGCCAATATCATTCGGTTCTGTAATGTTCGTGCCTTACTGCTGTATGTCAGAGCAGATGTGGGTATCGCCATCGAGACTAGTGACATACCTCTAGAATGCTTTGTGGTAGTCCTTCGAATTAGTCATGGCTATGTTTACGCAGCTAGCTTTGGAGGATGTGATAAGGGATCTCAGATTCTTACTGAGGCTGACCAGGGAGCTCCTCCACTCATGGTATTGTACTCTAATTTGCAACAGTCTCCTCCTTCTGTTGTACATTATGTCCATGGCAGTGGACCACTAGAGTGGCTTCCTTTTTCTGGAGGGTAGCATTATGGTTCTGTTTGGGATAGCATGATGCATGCAGTCGTGTAAGTCCTAATTAAGTGCAGTTGTGTATGATTCAGCGGTTGTAACTGTATTATCCATCTGCATGGGTGTCATGACGTTTACTACTGCTGTCATAAGAAGCCTGAAGTTGGCTTTGTAGAAATATTGTACTGTGGTTTCCGTAAAGGGTGTGGTGCCGGGATGTGGATAACAAGGGTGATTAGCGTACATTCGGATCTGACCAACGAGGAGATAACCCCAGGTGTGGAACACCAGTCACACATGTTGGTAATGACCAGGTCTAGGATATTGTTGCCCCTGGTTTTGGTGTGGATAGGTTGATCCAGGTGACTGGAGTTTATGAATCCCAGAAAGTGTTGGCCTAATGTGTCGGTACATGAGTAGGTATCCCAGTTAATGGTGGGGTAGTGTTAGTTGCACATTAGTAGTGTGTCTGGTTGAACCCTAATTTCCAGTACACCAAGAAGAGAGGACCATTAACCGTGGGGTATGGTGGGGGATCTGGAGCAAGCTACAATTTGTAAAGCAGTTATGGCCAGAGTTAGTTGCACTTGGATAACCTCTGATGCATTGTGCTAAGCAACTAGCCTGGAGGTGTGGATATCCTTAGAAAATATGGACACACCTCCGCCCTGGGTGTTCTGGTCCTGGTTACATGACTGAAAGGTGTGGTATGAGTAATAGCCTGGTAGTGCAGGGATGCTCTCAGGGGCCTAAAAGCAGGTCCCAGTCACTGCACAGATATCAAAGTGGTCCATTACAAGGAGTGCCTTGGGTGAGTGCATTTGAGATTAAGACATCAAACATTCAGTAGCATTACCCTCAGGTTCTGCTTGCCTGTTCCTGTCATGGTGGTGAATATGTTATTTGAACTGTGCCTAAAACAGACACTATAGGAGCAGCAAGAGCCTTAGCCATTATCCGGAATCCTAGGGCCGACAGGTGCAGGCCATCTGTGCCAAAGCATTGTGTTCTGACGACCATGTCATTCAAAGCAGACAGATACTGGATACCCTTGGAATGACACCAGAAGCATAGCCAATTGTTGAAGTAAATAATTTTGTCCTTGTACTGCGTTATCAGTCTGGATGATGGCAGAATGCTACTCAGGGCTAGGGTGATACCTGCCTGGGCTACAAGATCGGAGAGCTATTCCATGTCTCTTTATATGTAGTCCAGGAAGGTACATCTCAGGGCATTCACACTAACATGGACAATGATACAGTCATATTGTACCTGTTGAGGAGTGACCTGAGTGCATAGGTTATGTTGCGGATGCTGTTACCCAACAGGCAGTTGACAGTAACTATCTCCTTGTGTAGCCTGGTGAGTGGGACATCAGTGTGACCGCTTACAGAGTCACCTATGACTAGTGTGTTGGGTACGTTATTTTGCCCTATTGGCTGTGGTTGATGGGCACACTGAGACTGTTGGCTAGAAGTCATTGGTGTTGTGTTGGGGGATGGGGGCTGCCTGCATTTCTGCTTTGGAGTTCTCTGTTGCCTAGACAGTGTAGTATTGAGAGGCTCAGCAAATGTTGTTGTGTTACTATGTGTGGCCCGTGGTGGTAGAGATTTAGTGAGACTATGTGATGAGTGTGGTGTGGTGCAAATGTTTAACATCCCCACATGATTGTCAGGTTCAGTCCGGGTTGAAGAGAGCTTTACCTCCAGCATGGCTAGATATGTGCATCTTCCACAGGTTGTAGTGTTGTATATTAGGAGGGGAGTATTGACTGTGTACATGAGACAATTTCTATATTGCCTCAAGATGCCCATATTCATCATATAGACAGGCGAGAACACTGGAAATTGACACTTGGACATGCCTGAATATATAACTATTTCCCTCTAGATAAGTGAGGAAATTGTGTACAAGAGCTGTTTTACTCTAAGCAAGCGGGAAATGTAAATACAAACAGTGTTTACCTGTAGGTAATGAGGAGGACTGAGTGCTATAGTAATTAGTAGTTCATGTAGTACTTACATGTTCTGAACAAGTGCTGAGCATGAATAAGCAATACAGATAGAGTGCTGGATAACATAAACACACTGCCCTCCCAACAGGTACACGATCATATATCCATGTACACTACAAAGCCCCTGTAACCATAACTATGATGGCACAAGGTGCACTCAGGCTGCATGGGACCCGTCCACATCCCAGGTTGTATCATACACATATGGCAAAACAGTTTGCTCTACACATACACATCATGTAAAACATAGCTTCATGTCAGTCTGTGAAAACACTGAATGGTGCACACCAACAGTTATCACAACCCACAAAGTGGAGACCCCACTCATAATGGGAGGCACTGCACTACTACCCTGCTGAGTCTGGTCTGAAAGGCCATGAAACTTAATCAACGTATATGTTGTTAGCAGTACAGATGTAGATGACAGTACGGATGATTTCACACTGCATATCATACCTGTGTCAGGTCATAGGACATCATCACCCATACTGTGTTCCACCTACACTCAGTATACTAGATGTACATTCGTATGTCACAGGAGTGTTCTGCCAGTGGACTGTTGACAGAACCAACACTACAGAAAGTGTCTGATTAATATGTGCATATCACACCAGTGCCAGCTACAGTAAGACATGGTTAATTCATTTTACTCCCCCTCATTGCAGACCATAGCACACAGACAAACGGGAGGCATCTGCCTATGTAAGTATGTGAATGGTTATGACCTAGGAAAAATAGCTAACTCAGTGTTGTGGACAACATACAGAAGGAGCTTTGCGGGTGAGGTGTGTGACATATGTGCACAATCTGACAGCTGCATATTGCATTGTCACCGCTAGGTTAATAACCCTGTACCCATGAACTACCACCTAGGCAGCGGTCAACATAATGGACACTGTGTGTAAGGGATGCTGCTGTGCAGTTTTCATCCCTGAGATAGAGACATCACCAAGCCCTTTAGGTAGTCATAAGTGGCAACCCTAGTCATGACAGGGTGCCATCCATGAATATAGAGATCATTGTTCAGCCATACTCATCACTCAAGTGACTTATATCGGATCACATATCACCTTTAAGGGGTATTGGCCATGTTTGATTGGCCAACACCAGCCTTCACAATCCTCATCTCCACTATGTAGCATGATGCCTACCCTGCATAAAGCCATGTTCAACACTGTGATGTTGGACATGCTACACATACATATCCTGATCTCAAATACATACGTCATGGACATCCACCTTCCTAGTACAAGGATCGCCACATGCTGGACAGATCCTTGTGCCATATATGTTACATACTCCTACCATACTATGCATCTCTGTCCAGCAAAGCTGCACATTTCACCTCTGTCAGACATGGTGTGATGACCGCATGGTAGATGTATCATTAACCGTGTGGATCACTTATGTGGCACTGCTTCACCTGGCGCTGGAAACACGGCTGTCGGCTACAGCTAGATAACCTTACATCCTAGGCTGATACATGCCCAGGGCATAAAAACTACTAGATGACCTTGGCTGTACATGCTATAGTTAATAACCATCCCTGCAAATACCATCAGGCTAGCCAGTGTGCCATGTGTATCACATGTGCAACACAGGCGATACGTGGCAGGGTGATGAACTGCTGTACAGTGCCGTGTAGATGTATATGGCAAAACACATGCATGTAAAACCTTCTGTGTGCATGTCTGCAGTGTCACAGGTCATGTCCGTTAAGGCAGTGTAAGTGTTTATATGTGACATATACACAGCATCAAGGTCGACAGCATTAATGTGGACACATCCAGGCATGTGCTAATAGGTAAGAACACCAGTACAGGCAAACAGACATGCCCACATCAAGACAGCATCCACATGGAGTATGAGCAATGTAATCAGGTGACACACACATATATGGTGATAATATCCAATCCCCATTGAGTGTCACATGTGTGTGACACAAACATGTCAGTGGTGTCAGTGTCATGAAGATTTGCAAAGACAACTATTTATACATAATAAATGTGATACACATGTATGTGCAGCTATATCTCTGTGCATCTCTGAGATACTGTGACCTGCCTCCATCATTATGTCTTCCAGCTATGCTGTAAGCAAGGTTAACAGCCTATACATGCTTGGAGGATGAGGCCCTCATACCTTACCTCCAAGACAGCTATGATGTCCTGTTTAGCCATGTGCCACAGGATGCAAAGCAGCGGGATGACCTGTGGCAGGAACTTCACAGGAGGGTTAATGATGTGGCTGGCCATAACCGCATATACCAGCAGGTATGCAGACCTAATCAGCTGGGCGAAACAGCGTGCGAATGCAATCGCCAGGGAATAAGGTGCAACAGGTGGTGGGCCACCAACCCAGCCCCCACTCACAAGTACCGAGGAGCTACTGGCCAACCTGGGGACACCGGCAGAACAGCATCCACAAGCCTTAGCTGACATCGTGGAGGTGGGTGTCTCTCAACCACCGAGCCTGGAGTTACCTGGTAAGTCACTACTGCACATATAGCTATTATATCCCATATAGTTGCATGTGTCACTGTACAATATGTAATGTAACATCATATGCAAGGCATGTATGCACATATGCCGCATACTATAGTATGCTACTCTGTGTATGCACACATGTCCATACTCCATAGTATATCCTATTGTACTGGTGAATGTGTTAACATGCACATTGCACCCTGTAGCTGTCATAAAGGTGTGGATAATGATCATACTGCTGTGTCACCCCTATATAGGTACCGCTGGCATTTTGGTAAGACAGCAGGCAGGTAAGACAGTTATAAGTATCAGGCATGTTAATGCACAGATCTATTCACCATGTGGCCATTTAACACATGTGCACATAATGTATGGTCCTGTCACAATATACAGGTCGCATCTGCAATCTATCACAATGGCTACCCATGTGCAATACTTACAAACTATGTGAAACACCAACATGAAACCTCACAAACTGTCATTGCTAGATGTGTGGACAGCTGTGCATACAATGGTGGAGGTGTTGTTCAATGAAGGAACATGTACTACACATCAGAACTACACATGTGGGGTACACAAATAGTACTACACAGTGAGCTGGAGTATGGGCAGCCCACAGGATTCACCAGTGTGGATTATGGCCCCGTTATGAGTGCACACATTGTGATGTGCCATCTGACATGTCCATGACATGTAGTGGGCTGGCTGCAACATTGTCTCACTATCCTGTAAAACATATCCCACATACCAAACATACAACCCTTTGTCTGCATAACCCTGTGGACAGTGGAGTATATGACATCTATGGGTGTATGTCATATGGGACAACACAAACATGTGAGATAGATGGCCATCACAACCATTTGGCCAACACATGTTCACACATGGCCATGGAGGATGACCAGAGACATGTAGCAACACACAGTAGATGTGATGTGTTTGTGTGTACACCCTGTTGTACATTGGCTCCACATGGTCCAGCTATAGCCTTTGTTGATGGTTATATTGCAGATGTGGAACACTAGACATCCTGCAGGCCTGTGCACATCTTGTGGAGGTGTAACATCATTTGACCACATAAGATGTGTTGAACATCATGACTGTGTCACAGCATGACAGTAGTCACCTGTACAGCATCCACATACATACACAGACAACCACATCAGGCCACAGATACAGTACATTTCCCTTGCTGCTGTTGGACATCACTGTCAGCTGTGCACCTCATGTGTGTGGTACACAAATGTCATGTGGGACATGGTGTATTGACAAGTCTGCCATGTGTGGACATGGTTGCCAGGCAGCTAAAATATGTTTGCAGATGTGCAGGGGTGCCATTCGTATGGCCTTCGGTGACCTGTGTCACACATTCCACATCATGGTTTAGTGTGTATACACCTCAGCGACATGGGTCACAATCCACAGTATATATGTATTGTGTATGCACACAGTCATGGCTATGCACTGTGTCTGTACTTCACACTGTATAGCAATATAGACACCTCATAATACCCTGCAATGGTCATGCACATCTGCTAAATGTGCATTTTATCTGCAGGGTGGACAGACAACACTGCAATGTGACACCATTAACCTACTGTATATGTGACATGACACCATTGTGTTAAACATGTATTCATGTCAATGCACACATCAGCAGATTACATGTCATACTACATGTTAATGTCAAGGTCATATGCCACACATCAGCCATGTGTACTTTTAACCTGTGCTGGTCCACATAGTGTAACATAGGGATGCATGCTTACTACCATGATTGTATGAAATGCATGGCTTCTGCTATGACACATGCATGCTGTTGTGTGCAACCCAGGTATGTATGATAACTGCCACTATTATTGTCAGAGCTGCATGCCGTCTACTGTATCGCATGCATGTTGCATGCCTTCTGTCATATCACATGCATGTTGTGTGTCTGTGTGTGTTTGTGTGCATCTGTGTGTGTCTGTATTGTAATGTAGAGTCTTTGTCTGCCCTCACAGGTGATATAGGTGTGTTACCCTCCTGAGGTCCATCTGATGTTAGTGTCCCCATAGACTCTAGCAGTGATGATGAACATATGCTTGAGGCACAGGCAGGGTTGTCAGGGGCTGAATCTGTGCCATTGGTTGCCATTCCACCTATATCCCCCTCATCCCCACACACAGATCTCATGCCAACACATACCCCATCACCAGTGGCCATAGAGGAAGGACAGTTGGCATGTGGTAGCTTGGAACAGGAAAGTGTGGTGGCTATGGAAGGTGTGTATTCACACCATGGTGTCAGGCAAATGACTGGAGATGGCCCACACAGGCATGTGGCCAGAGCTGCTCATAGGAGGACCTCTGGACGACATGCCCCTGCAGGAAAGAGCCCAGCAGCTGGTGTCACCAGATGCATGCTTCAGGCTGTAATGGCGGCACAGGCATGTGCTGAATGGCAGAACAGAGAAGGGCAGAGGCTTCAGAGGGCTGCTATCCATTCTTTAAACAACAACATCCAGGCAATGGCAAATGCTCAACAGCAGATTGCTGAGGTTTTGGACAGATGATTGGGTGACATGGTTGGAATCCTTGACCGTGGCATGACAATCCATGAGCGTGAGCTGTCTGTGCTAGAACATCTGGTAGGAGTGAGGCATAGGGCACATTGATGTAGGCCAGCTACGTCACCTGGTGCAGGTCTACGTGAACGAGCTACCTCACATGGCCACTCCCATAGTGGCGGTAGCAGCAGCAGTGCAGCTGGTGCTGCGCTGACCACACCAAGACACAGCAGGCCACATGCTCATGGCCCTGGATGGTCCAAACAGGGACACAGTTCCAGTGGACATGTGTCATCGGACAGTACCCAATCTGCACCTCTGCCTGGTAGTGCCCATGCAACCCATGGCAGGCGCAGGTCACATGGCCATGACCGGACACCGTGAGCTGCAAAACCTGGTCTGTACAGCCTGAAGCTGTCAATAATACCCCTGTGTAGGCCAGACACATGGCAGAACTGTGTGCACACATACACACACACACCAGAAACATCTGTAGGGCACCGCAACACACACATGCATAACAACCACACATGGTCAATTAGATCACAGGCCCTAACCCACACACATGATGTCATCCACTGGTGCAGCCTAGGCCCCTGGCAAACATTATCACCCTGTGCATATGATGATGCCTGTGCCGCATCCCTGTCATCCACACCATCGGTGCAGGGACATGCTCATATGGTCTGATGCACAGGGTGAACAGAATAGGGAGATAAGTGTAGATTACAATTGTTGTGTACTGTTGACATGCAGCAGACATACCATGTAGTACAGGTTTAGAATGCATTGTTTTCTGTTCACAGTATGTGTCTTGGTAACAACAGTAACAGCATGTTGGTCATGATGTCCTGCTTCCCTCCTTCAGGCCTAATTGCATGTGCCATTGAGTGTCAGTGTTTGCAGTTAGTTTCCCATGTGTAAATGTGGACTACTCACAGGTATGTATGGCAATACCAGCATGCTATTTGTAGCCTCAACCTCAGTGTTAGAAAGGCTGACATTCCAAAGATGTCTACACATCTACTGATCCAGGAGCATGGGAGCTGTGTACTAAGCTACAGTGGCTAGAGACGTGACATGCATACCCGGTGACATTACAGGTACAGTTACATGGGGCGGGGAGTACATAGCAATCTAGCTGATGACAAGGATAGAGGCCAGTTGATAGCTTGAGGCCTCACTGTGTAGCAGTAATACACATTCACATTACAGGATGCGAACACACACACACACACACACACACACACACACACACACACACACACACACACACACACACACACACACACACACACACACACACACACACAGGTATTCACACACATGTATTCAGACACACAGTAACACACCCACACTCACAGGGTCAATGACACTGTAACACACACACACACACACACACACACACACACACACACACACACACACACACACACACACACACACTTGATAGTGTTGAGGTGAGGACCCCTGCCTATGTGGTAATCACCATTACAGTACTGTGCACCTACATGACACGACACAGAGAATACACATGTACAGGTAGTCAGTAATGCCTAAGATCAATGGCATCAACAGGGTAGTAGATTGCATCACCTGGAGGGGTTAGGGGTCCTATCTGTTCACTATGGTAACATACATCCTCACTCCATGGACCAGACAGCCATACATACATACACACACACACTGTGGAGTCCACAATTGAATGCACCTATGTCATGCACATACAGATAGCACACGTGTGTGATACACACCCCACCCCTGCCTATGTCTTGCTTTCTACAATGCAGTATGTACAGATCTCTACAACAGTGTACAGGAGAGTGAGTAACAATTGGGATGTATTCCCCACCATACATGACATATATGGACACACAAGCAAACACACATGGCAGTACTGTTAATCAAACACCTGCTATCTTATGATAAGTATGACAGACATGCAGCAGTATTGCCTGCATTACAATGTGTTCCGATGCTACCTTTGGCAATTGTGCTGATATATGCACACTGGAGGTCTTAAGTGTTACAGGTGTCAAGTGATTTACAGTCAGTGGCACCCTGATCACTATGTAGGTTGTATGTGTTCTCCTTCAATTAACAGAACCATAGCTTAGTGTTTGCACATGTTATTGTAGGACTGCTTGTGACACACCTGTGAGCTGTCCTCAGCAAACATCCATCTGCAAAGATGCCCCACCACTTAGTTATGTCCACACATCCATCCATACCTGATGTACATCTTACCATACTGTCAGCATATCACCATATACAGTTGGCAATGATGGGGCTGCATTGCAACTGCATGTTGTAGTAAGACACACATCACCTGCAAACATCAGCTACTGCACACGCATGGTAGCTGAACGCACACCACTACATGTACATGTGTGTAGGTCCTACATTCCTGTCATTTTGCCATGTTTGTAGGCATTGCAATTGGTGGACATGTGTGATGACATACATGACACATGGACTGTTGTATGATATGATAGTTGTCATGGGTAACCAGTACAGAGGGAATGTTAACTCAGTCAACATTGATATCACACCTTATGTACTGTTAGCATTCAACAGCCATGGACCTACCTTCCATGTGCATGTGTGTAATTGCTGTAGCCACCTGTCTGCACAAAGGACAGCAACAGCTATGCTATATACATATGTGTTGTGTGTGTGTGTGTGTGTGTGTGTGGCATGTACATATCCATGGCAGGTACATGTATGTCATATCCAAACATGAGGGTGTTTACTGGTGTACAGCAACAGTCATCTGTTACTGCTGTATATGACCCAGGGCCCCTGTCATATGTACAGCTGACCTGGTTATGAACAGTGGTATCATTGCATTGCATAACACATGATGCAACTGTGTCAGTACATGGGTAGTCTGCACAGTTGATGTAGAGCTAGGTACAGTCCACTGGTCATGGGTCACATGGTGTTGTACTATTATATGTCCTACCACATGTCTGGATGTGTGTTGCTGGTCCAAGGACATGGTGATGTCTGAGGGCTACATCCTAGAATGCAGCTTTTGACACTGTGATCTGCACCTGACACATCTGTGATGCCTTTTGAGGGTGTACTGGTCAGTACATGTGAGTGGCCTTCATGTACGTGAGGACACCACCACCTGGAGCGGTCCGTACCTCTGTTATGGTGCACATGTCTGGTTCCAAGGTATACAGTGGTTGTGCTATTGTGCACAACTGAGCCTTCAGCCAGGTGTTCCTCACTGCACAGATGTCAGTATTCCCCATTGTTGGATCTACATTGAGCAGCTGTGATTACGAACGCTACACATCTAGCACTGTTTAGCATACACATACAATGCAGTTGTCCTCTAGGTGTCAGAGTGTTAACCTGGTCTCAGGACATTTGACTATGAATGGCACTATATGGGTGAAGTAGCCACTCCTGGCAGGACATCACCACTGGTGCTAGTAGTGTGCCAGGTATAGATTGGTACATCCAAGGTGACGGACAGCAGCAGACATTGTGTAGAAGACCGGTGTCAGATATATGTAGTGCAGCGTTCCTGCTAACAATGACAACTATCGAAACTGGACTCCATTACAATGTGTTGTTCACGTCTAACTGTAATAGCATGGCCACTGTGCCCTTCCGTGTTTAGAATCAGAGTGCATACAAAACAACCCTATGCTACTGTGTGAGCATGCCCAGTATAATGTTGTGTAGATGGACACATAGTGCATTCCAAATGGCCGTGTGCGACTAAGTGTGTGAGCATGCCCAGTGACACCTTGTGTCAGTTATGTGCCTCTATGTGTATGGGCATGGCCATTGTAACCCTGTATAGCAGTAGTAGTCATCCAGTCAACACATGGCCATATTCCACTTCAGGATGGATTCTTACATTGTACACACAGATTCACAGGTATGAACATCATAACTGCCAGCATCCATGTTGATGTCTGCATTCCTAGAAGGTCATATTGACAGTATTGAAAGGTGTAGTGTCTGTGGCGTAGCTGGTATCTATGTAGTATTGTAATAGTGGTCTGTAGATAGGCAGTTGTCCTAATCCCACCACTGGTGTGTGTGTTTGTCTCCATCTGCCTGGGGACAGAAATATGCCATCTTTGCCAATGCTGATAATGTCACCCACCTAGAAGTACATCTCTGGGAGTGCTGTGTCCCAGTAATCTTGGTAGTGCATTCTGTAACTGTGTAATGCTGTAGTGTGATAAGGTAGTTAGGTCGGTGTTCTAATCCCAGCCATGCCAACTGTGTGTGTGTGTGTGTGTGTGTGTGTGTGTGTGTGTGTGTCTCCATCTGCCTGGGGACAGAAATATGCTTTTAGACTGCTCACACTCCATACAATCCCTATCGCCGTCTTTGCCAATGCTGATGATGTCACCCACCTAGAAGTACACCTCTGGGAGTGCTGTGTCCCAGTAATCTTGGTAGCTCATTCTGTAACTGCATAATGCTGTAGTGTGATAAGGTAGTTAGGTCGGTGTTCTAATCCCAGCCATGCCAACTGTGTGTGTGTGTGTGTGTGTCTCTGTCTGCCTGGGGACAGAGTAATGCTTTTAGACTGCTCACACTCCATACAATCCCTATCGCCAACTTTGCCATTGCTGATGATGTCAGCCACCTAGAAGTACACCTCTGGGAGTGCTGTGTAACAGTAATAATGGTAGCGTGTTCTGTAACTGTGTAATGCTGTAGTGTGATAGAATAGACAGGTAGGTGTTCTATTCCAAGGCATGACAGGTGTGTGTTTGGCAGTCTGGTGTCTGTGAGTGGCTAGCTACTGGATGTGTTGAGGAGTGTGTTTTGTTGTTTTCCTATATAGTGGCCATAAATGTCGCAATTGGCCAGTAGACTGGGTTGGCAAGACATACCCATACATTCGACAATAGGTCTGGTGAGTAATGCCAGCAGCCATAATCTTACCCTGAATACCGTCTGAACCTGTGTGAAGCACAGAAACACACTTGCCTTGATATTAACACCAGTACATAATGCAGGAGGCACATGTGGTTTCCTTTTCATTCTTGTCTAATGCTTTGGTGTCACGTGGTTCGCTGTTGAGATATATATTCTATATCTACGTATGTGTGTGCATATGTATATATGTATATATATATATATATATATATATATATATATGTGTGTGTGTGTGTGTGTGTGGACATTAGCACACAGAAATCTACATGATGGAATACATGTCCTATACTGTTGAATGCCTGTGCTGGATGATCTGTACGTGATAACCTCAGATGTATGTATATCTGCCATGGCTTAGTGGTAAAGCACATTGTCTGTGGTGTGCAGGGTCCTGGTTTCTAGCCATGCAGAGGCCGGTTATTTTGTTGCTGGGAAGAACAAGGGACATTGAATACGGTGATAGTAAGGTGCTTTTAACCAGTTGTGTGTGGGTCTGCGCGACAGTAAGCAGTGGTTATTTTTGGGGAGGCTCAGTATGGGTCATGTCACTATGCATTAGAAGACAATACTATGCAAATGAGGTGGAAAATAGTGAATCCCATTTATCCCCAGGGTGTGATGCAGGTCCCAAGAGTGTATGTGTATAGATAGCCGGGTGCAGGACTTGAATATAGGTGAAATCATGGGGGGGGGGTGTCAGGCATACTGTACGTGGATTGGAGCCCTGTGTCTCGGGATTGCTCCTAGCTTAGCACGCCTAAGCTAGGGGTGTATCTATACCTGCCTAGTGCAATTGGGAGGGACAACAGCAGTAGGAGAGTAATCAAGGTGAACAAGCTGGGCAAACAGGTGATATTTATCAGAATCAGCAGATTACAGGCCCAGCAGACCAGCCCAGCCCAGAACACTAAGATAAAGTGAGCAAGCACCTTCCTCTCAGGTTTTTCCACACTCTACACCACCGGTGTATACATGCGGGGAAATTTTAACAAACAAACCTACGAAATGAGACGGGCTGCAGCAGGCAACATAGACCAACATGTGCAAGAGGCTGAGGGTGGTGAGGATGTGAATGCTGCCAAACAACCCTCAGTGAGGAGACAGAGAAGACTGTACAGACCCAGGGTAACCTACCAGGGGCTACATGAGCTGGAGATAGTGGAGCACTATAGGGTGGACAGAGACCTCCTACAGCAGATTGTTGAGCTGTGCCGGCCACACCTGACACATCGAACAGGCCGAGGGGAACCCATCCCAGTGGATACCAAGGTATGTGTAGGCCTAGGTATACTAGCCACAGGTACCTCCCAAAGCACAACTGGGGATATCATGGGGATCTCACAGGCATCTGCATCCAGGGTATTCCACCAATTCCTGGATGCCATGTCACCACATGCCAGTGAGCACGTACATTTCCTCAACACACGTGAGGTGTTGACCAGCAATATGCGCCTCTTCCACCAAATGGCAGACTACCCTGGGGTAGTGGGTGCTATAGCCTGCATGCACATATGCATCAAAGCACCACATGGTGAGCAGGGTAGGGCCTACATTAACCACAGGGGCATCCCCTCCATCAACTGCCAGGTCATATGCCATGCCCAGGGCATTATACTGAATGTGTGTGCTGGCTGCCCTGGAAGCTATGACGATTCCAATATATGGCATCTGACACAGCTGTACCACAGCTTTGCCAATATGGACATCCCCTACAGTCACCTAGTGGGGAATGCTGGGCACACACTGGAGCCATGGCTGATGACACCCATTCGAAATGCACACACACCTGAACAACAACGCCATAATGAGGCACACACACAGGCCAGACATATAATAGAGCATGTGTTTGGGATGCTCAGGTCACGGTTCCGGTGTCTGGACACACCCGGTGGAGCCTTGCATTATTCACCAGCTACATGCACCCAAATTGTTATGGTATGTGCTATGCTACACAATATGATCCTGTGGAAACAGCTGCAGCAGGAACAGCATGGGGCAGGGCCACACAGCCCCCCACCAATGCCAAGGCCTGTACAGGCACAGAGTGACTCGGAGGAGGAACAACCTGAGCCGGACCCAGTAGGTGGAAGGAGGCATGCCCAGTATGACCTGGCCTTGGCAAAGAGGCAACGCATAGCATATGCACTGACACAGTAGGGACCCAGGGAATGTCACCCTCTGACTCGCACAGACAGTAAAAGGGATGCCAAACATGACACTACCTGTGCTCAGCCATGTATAGGGAGTGCACTATGTGCATCCAACATAGGCAGCCCTCCAGCACCATCCTCAGGTCTGGCACACCCTCAAGGTAAGTCAATCAACCTACTAATTGGCAGTTGTATTAGAATGTGTTGGTACCTGTAGCTATGGTATGGATGTGAGCATGCAAGGGAATTTGGTGGCCGAATGTTAAGGCAGCAGACAGTAGATGTCCATAGTGGCACCATGACATCTGTAGAACATATGTGGGTCACCATAGTAGCCAGTAGTACACAGGGTGTCATAACCCACTGCGGGTAATGGGCTGAGCATCATGTGTGTCCATACAGCCCACACAAGTCTCAACCAGCTGGACAGGTGTAGACCGACACAAACAAATGCTGAATTATGGCCTCTGAATGTGCCCTATGGGTAACCCCTCCTACAACCCCACACAGACAGACTACAGCAGGCCAGACAGTTGGATGTAGGTTTTGAAGGCTAGGAAGTCAGAAACTAATATGTTGGTAATTAAGGCTAAGATCTGTAGTACACCGGTATGCCTCTAGCCAGCACAATAGGTAGGTCTACACACTGAAATGGAGTGCCTGACATACCAGTACAGTACTAGCAAATGTGTACATGTATCAGGTGTGCACCCCATCCAATGTACACATATACCAATAGTCAGGTGTGCCCCCCCCACCCTCTCCTGTGTAGGAATGTAGATACAGTCGGGCGTCCTCCCCGCTATGCAGAAATGTAGAAACAGTCAATGCCACATGACCGATGGATACCCTGCAGACACAGCATGCCACCTGTCAGTGTACAACACAAAGGTCAGCACCACATTACAGACTACCTAGACATGTAACACATGCGATACAGCTGGCCATACTGGCCATGCTCACACACTTGATGGTAAGACGGCAATGTCAGTCGACAACATACTGAATGGTCATACTGGCCATGCTCACACACTTAAACACATGAAGGCCAGGTCTGCAAACACCAGTGATCTGGACATATCTGACGGTACATTCCTATACTGCTGAATGACTGCACTGTATGATATGTTTGTGTTACTGTCTGTTGCCTATATATCTTCCATGGCGTATTGGTAAATCACATTAGCTGTGTGCACAGGGTCCTGGTTACAACCCTTGCAAAGGATGTTCATTTGCTTGCAGGGCAGAACATGTCCATTGGATACGGATGGAGTAAGGCCCATTAAAGCAGTTTGGAGCAGTTGTGCATGGGTTTGCACAGTGTTAAGCATTGCTGACCTCTGGTTACAGCTTCTTACACTTGGTTAGCCTCTACATTGCTTTACCAGTGCAATACTCGCATACTGGTCGCCAATCACTCTTATAGCCGCTCGCTCACGCATTTGCACATGCACCAACATTGTTGCTTGCATGTGTCACTCACACCCCTGGGTGGGAGCGATGACCACAATATTACCTTATGATACATATTACATCGGACTACATGACTACAGTATCGGGAATGGCTGCCCATTAGGTGACGGAATGGCGTTCGACTGTACGGTATTGGTGGCCTGTCCAGTGAATTAATCATTTTATTTGTGTGTTCCTCATACAATCTGCTCTCATCTGGCTGATACATGGGTATTGATACTCTTCAGTACAGACAAGTAATTGGCTCTTGGGAGCCACATCCGTCTGCCGAGTCATGCCAGCGGATACCTATTGTAGGTTTGCCACCTTGTAAATTGTCCAAGGTGGGGCTTTAGGGTTAACACCTGTCCCACTTTGCGAGGGACAGTCCCTCTTCAGGCAGTTGTGTCCTGCGGAAATAATCAAGACATAGCAAATGTCCTGATTACAGGACAATATTATATTCTATGTTTCTTTAATAGTTACATGAAACAGTTATTTTATATATGACACTTCTATATGTTATGTGAAGTAGCATAAGCAATTAAAATGTTACTAG